>NW_011907392.1:0-2300 GCF_000151845.1 Pteropus vampyrus
ATGAACCATTTTCTTACAGTGTGTGACTGTTGCCCGAAAGGTACATAATCTCCTTGCTGTTTGTGGGTGACAAAAGGAAGACCCCAATTTCTGTGAAAAGGGAAGACTGACACTTTAAAAGATTCCAGGATCTAGAAGGGCAGGATCTCTGTGAAAATCCAGGACTGAGGACTGGCTTTATAACTCTAAAATTCTCTTCAGGAATAGAGTTAAAATACCAGATTTCATTGATTCTAGGATACTTTTTTTTTCTGCACATGTTATAATCTCAAATTCAAATGGGCTTGGCTATTAACTGCCACACATTAATTGTGAATTCTCCCCTACCCAACTTTCTTAGTGGTATATAAAATAATGGCATGTTTTACAATCAGTGCTTAGATTAGATTAGATTAGATTAGATTAAATGTGGTATGCAGTGCTTCAGTACACACAGTGAGTCATATAAAAATAAATCTGACATTTAAACCCTGGTAATTTCCCAATTGAAAAGATGCTGGCAAAAACATTTGGTGTCTTACATTTCAACATAAGTATCACAGCCTTGGGAAGGGTTAGAAGAATTGTGATATGGGATGAGCTTGCACTCTAGTTCTGGGCTGTCCATAATCAGCTGGGACAACAGTGAGGAAATTGATTTCACACTTCTGGGCCTCATTTTTCTCATCTGTAAAATGAGAAAGTACGATCAGATGGCCTCTAAGTCTTCCGGCCAAAAGGAAAATAATTTTAAATCTTGTACCACTGAGAGTGTGTGTTGCTGTGGAAATTCCATAGCATGCTGCTCCTATGCCAAAGGAGCTTCTTTGCAGGTTGATGGCTCAGACTCCTCTACAGCCACTCCTGCCTTCACCCCATAAGAGTCAAGGCTCCAGATCCAGAAACTGTCCCGGATCAAGTAGGAAACACAATGCTGTCACAACTTTAGTAACTGATTAAGAAAGGATCATTCTTCAAACTGCGACAATCTGTGAATTTGTCTTAGAAACTGCGGAACTCAACAAGCTTAAGGTAAACTAAATGTCTATGATACATTTAAAATATCAAAAAATTAGAGCAAGGGTTCATTTCAAAGTCTTCATGATTGATATAATTTCTACAGATTCTGCTGCTTGGAGTGCCTCCTTCCATGCCATAGAAGCACCAGCTGGAAAAAGCTTTGTTTTCTAAAAGGAAATAAAAAGGAAATTTTATTTCAATTAACCATTCATGTCAGCAGCCCACTCTTACATTGAGATTTTATTCAATGAAGACAAGTGTGTTTGCTTGGCCAAGGAAAACACATGGTGAGAAATGGGTATTCCAAATGATGAAAAATAGAATGTGATGATAATAGCATCTTTTTATAGTAAATAATACATGTATGTATATTTTTTGATACACATTTTTAAATTCCAAAGTTATAATCTATCTTTACCTAAACATGTTAGAATTAAAAACAAGAATAGCAGCTAAAATCAACAATTGCAGGACAAATCACAAATTCCTAAACTTTCTTATTTAAATTTCAATTCCAAAGGTTCAGTCAAACTATTTTAGATGTTGTGATAAGTTGCTTAACTAAGTTACTAAGGTAGACTCCCTTCTTTAAAATTCTCTTAAATTCAATTATACGTGTATATGTTGAATTCTTATTCACTGAGACAGCGCGAACACTAACAAACCCCAATAAAATGATCCAACTTGAATAAATGTGTTGGTTTTAGCATCTTGCATTCAAACAGCAGATTCCCGGGCTCTGAGAAACTAGAGTTGTTGGGTCATGTGCTATTATTAAGCCACTAGAGTATATGATTCATGCAAACTGGGGAGGGCAGGAGAGAACATGGTTAAAAATAAAAAGATACTCTTGGAGCTGCTCTTGCCCTGCCCATAGCCATCATCCTTGTGATGATCCAGAGAGCAATTTCACCTTCGAATCCCACGTCATTGATTTTTGTGTTGCTGCTCTACCTCTAATATGGGTCTTGCCTCTTTCCACGAGAAAGATGGAGGCTTATGAAATGAAGAAGAAATGACAACTGGTTGTAAAGACCACATTTGTTTGAAGGTAAGAAATTAATATATATAGTTTGAGGATGGGGTATGTATGTCTTCAATTTCCATTATCTTTTACAGTAAAATTCCTTACATATTAAACACGCTTCTTAAGCAATTTAAAGATTTGTGTTTAAATGTAAGTAATTCTAGCTGATTATTTCTATTGAATCAAAGACAACATGGCTTTCATCCTATTTAGCTAATTGGCTATAAGTCACAAAGTAGATGTTTTTAAAGGGTTTTGATGTGCTCACTTCCAA
>NW_011907393.1:0-1595 GCF_000151845.1 Pteropus vampyrus
AGTTATGGTTACGGTTAGGGTTACGGTTAGGTTTAGGGTTAGGATTAGGCTTAGAATTAGGTCAGGGTGAAGATTAGGGTTTAGGGTTAGGGTTACGGTTAGGGTTAGGTTTAGCATTATGGTTTATGTTAGGGTTACAGTTATCTTTAGTCTTAGGATTATGGAGTGAGTTTAGAGTTAAAATTAGTGTTAGGGTTAGGATTAGGGTTAGGATTAGTTTAGGGTTAAAATTTGGTTTAAGTTTAAGTTAGGGTTAAGGTAAATGGTTTAGGGGAGGAGTTTTGTGATAGGGTTAGTGTTAGGCTTAAAGTTAGAATTAGGGTTAGGGTTATAATTAGGTTTAGTGTTAGGATTAGTGTTAGCATTAGGGTTAGGGTTAGGGATATTTTAGGGTTAGGGTTAGGGTTACGGTTTAGAGTTAGGGTTAGGGAAAGTGTTTACTGTTACGGTTAGGGTCAGGGTTAGTTTTATGGTTAGGGTTTTTGTTAAGAGTTAAGTTTAGCATTAAGTTAGGGTTGGGGTTAGTGTATGGGTTTAGTGTTCGAGTTATTCTTAGTGTAATTTAGGCTTAGGGTTAGAATTAGAGTTAGGATTAGCTTTAGATTTAATGTTAAGATCTGGGTTAGGGTAAGTGTTAAGGTTATGCTTAAGGTTTTGGTTTGATTTAACGTTAGGGTCAGATTTTGAGTTACTTTTAGAGTTAATTTAGGGTTAGGAGTAGTTTTAATGTCAGTGGTTAATTTTAGGGTTGTTGTTAGTGTAAAATTTAGGGTTATGATGAGTGTAAACGTTAGGTTTAGGATTTAGGGTTAGGGTTTGGGTTAGTTTCGAGTTATGGTTACGGTCAGGTTTAGGTTAGGGTTATGGTTAGGGTTACTGTTAAGGTAAGAGTTAAGAGTTAGGATTTGTGTTAGTGTTAAGGATTTAGTTAGGGTTAAGTTCGGGTTAGGTTTTGAGTTAAAATTAGGGTTAGGATTAGGGGTAGGGATAGGGTTAGTGTTAAAGTTAGGGTTAGGATTAGCGTTAATGTTTAGTGTTAGTGTTATGGTTATGTGTAGGGTTCGGGTTAGGATTACTGTTAGTTTTAAGATTAGCTTTAGGTTAAGGGTTAGTATATGGATATGGGGTTAGGTTTAGGTTTATTTTCAGTGTTAGGGTTATGGTTAGCATTAGCATTAGGAATCGGGATAGGGTTAGTGTTAAAGTTCGGGTTAGGATTAGGGTTAGGGTTTAGGGTTAGTGTTAGGGTTAGGTTTAGGGTCGTGTTAGGATTATAGTTAGGTTTAAGTTTAGCGTTAGGTTTAGTGTTTGTATATGGAACTGGAGTTAGGGTAAAGGTTATTTTTAGTGTAAAATTTAGGGTTACAGTTAGAATTAGGTTTAGAGTGAGAGGTTAGAGTTAGGATTAGTGTTAGCGTTAAAGTTAGGGTTTGGGTTACATTAAGTTTAGGGTTAGGGCTAGGGTTAGGGTTAGGCTTTAATTTAGGGTTAGTGTTAGTGTTAGGGTTAGGGTTACATTATGGTTAAGGTAGGGTTAGGGTTAGATTTAGGGTTATGGTTATTGTTAGGGTTAGGGTTAGGCTTAGGCTTAGGCT
>NW_011907394.1:0-1675 GCF_000151845.1 Pteropus vampyrus
TGGCCGGGGAAGGAACGAGACGTCTTCTTTCCCCTTTCACACTCCTGTTCCGGTCACACTCTGCTGCATTAGGAGACAGACTACCAAGTCATTCAAAATAATGCTCCATTTGACCTTTCCTTAGCGACGCCAACCTCTGCCAGCCTCCCCTTCACACTCCCAGCCGTGCTAAGCATCTTCAAACATACCTTCAGAAGTCCCGTCTCCTTTCCCGGCACCTTTCTACTTCTGTGCCTCCCATTCCCATGCCCACCATCCATGTTCCTTATTACTCAGAGTGCTCTTCATTCTCTAAGAACCTACTTGAGACTCTCTTTACTTCCACAGGCCAAATGTGTGACCCTGCCTCGTGGACGTCTATGAAACTTTCCAGTGTCTGCGATATAGCACTTACTGCAATGACTGTAATTCACGAATCTGTCTCTCAATAAGCCATACGCTTCTTAAGAAAAAGGGCATAGTTTATTTTTCTTTAAATCTTCAAAGCTTGCATTTGCTTGGCGTAAGATAGGAGCTCAATGTTGAATGAATAGCTACATGAATGAATACAAACTATACAGTCTACTGCCCAGTGATTATTCTGAAGCACTGTATTAGCTTAAGTCTTTGCATATTTTAAAGCTTCGTGAGGAAAGAGTCTCAGATTTATTATCATTCTGCATTAAAGAAAGGATCTGTATTTTTCGTGGCATCAGTGAATCATCTTTTATAAAAGGCACTGAATAATTTATCCCATAAAGGTACATAAACATTGTGCTGCTTACCTTTTGACTAAAATGCAATATAAATGTAGCATGGACCATTGTGTAGGTGTTTACAAGGTAGGACCACCCCAAGTGATATGGTCTGTTAGGTAATCTGACATTTGTAATGTGGAGAAGAAAAGTATCAGGAGAGCTCTGCCACCACGGGAAACTGCCCACAGGACCGGCATCATTCCTATTATCGAAAATCCCGTGGTTTTGAGCAGAAGAATTACAGCGTTGAGGCAGTTTCCCCCGTAAACTCTGGTTGAAGATGCAGTTTATAATTACTCCTCATTCTCTGAAAACCTGTCTGTTCTAATAATGACAGATGCTGTTTACTGACTTAAGTCAGTTAACTCGCATGGCCAGTTATTTCATAATATATAATATAGAAGCCATGGTTCATGTCATTTGGATTCCGATTGAATTACCGAGTTTAATACATGAAAAATAAATGTATACGTGAAAGAGATAAAATGAAAAAAGAAGTGAAGTTTAATTTCTGTCCCTAAAAAGCAGAAGAAAAAATATATTAAAAGGATAAAGAGCATGCTGACTTAAGGCAATGGAAGAAAAAAGACGGATATTCCTCACGTAAGACAGTGGACAGATGCTCTAGACAGTCATATTTGGTTTCTGGATATGAAGGAAAAAAAATTAGAGAGTCTGGGCTTCCTAGCTCTAATGAGGGATGATTTAGGACGTGAGGCCAATCCCAGTCATCTCCCAACTTCACACTCCAAGAGCTGCCAACGTCTGTGGTTAACGAGGTGCACTTGGAGCTATGCCCTTAATTAGCCTGACCCTGTGAAACCCTGTTTCTCAAACGTTTTAAACTCATGACCTTCTAAATATTTCTTGTTACATATATTTAGAATTGCCAAGAAGAGTCTCTTTTTATTTTATGTACTTTAAATTATAAAAAAAAA
>NW_011907395.1:0-1833 GCF_000151845.1 Pteropus vampyrus
GAGGAAGAGAAAGATGCGAGAAGGGGCAATAACAGGTGAAGAAAGGCACGCAGACAGGTGATTAAATTCAGAGGAAGTGTGTCCTTGCAGCAAGTCCCTGTTGCTGTGGGGACACCAAGAGGAATCCCTCCCCCAGGCTCGGTGAGGAGATGCCTCCCGAAGACCGAGTGTCTGAGCCGAAGCCTGTAGAGCTGGTAGGAATCAGCCGGGTAAGAGGTGATGGTGGCATTTACAAAGGCCCGAGAGTGAACCAAAGTTCTTAGAGGTCAAAGGTAAGCTTGGGGAGAAGAAAGAAGGAAAACCGGTGAAGTAGAGAGAGGACCAAAAAGAACCTTGCATGGGACCACAAGGAGCTCATCCGAGAGAAACGGAAGAGTGACGAGAGTCAATTGGCACTTTCATGTCCTCCTCCAACTTTACTCCCAGGAAGCACATTTGTTGCTGTCGACATTTCAGCAAACGCATACTCGTTTGTCCCTGTCCTTGACAAAAAAAAAAAAAAAAAAAAAAGTGTGCATGGGAGATCGGTTTGTCTTTTTAATTCAAGGTGAAATCCAAAGAGCCAAAAAAAACCCCACAAAAAATAAACAAACAACGAACAAACAAAAAATACAAAAATACAAAAAAACATGCATAGATAGATATTTCCGTGAGAAAGGATACCGCCGAGGACCCTCTCTGCTAACCACTGCGTGCCCGAATGGCGATACCGGCATTGCGAGCGGCGATCTGACACACCTCTGGCGTTTAAGAAACAGGAGTCTTAAGCCTCAGCATCATGAGCCGAGCCTGGATTAACACCCTTTCAGACTACAGGCTCGGGCGTTAGAAAGAGGTCAGCCTGGCAAAGAATTTTAAGGAGCCACTGAACCACAGCAAATCAGACACCTCATTGGTTCTGCTCACCCTTAAGAAAGCGACCCCCTCCATACCCTGGGAACCTCTAGTTCATCCACAATCTCTATTTTAGGGGTCCGGAGAACAAACATAGGCTTCCTACAAAGACACTAACTTTGGCGCAAAGCAAAGAACCTACATAAATAGGAGTATGTTTATTCTCCGTTGGGTTCGTCCTTTGCAGGCCACCAGTTCATGGAGGAAGGCCAATTTTCATAACGCGTGTGTGTCCTCTGCATGTTTGCTTTTTTTTTTCACGAGATGTGTTTATGCAATAAATGAATCAGGCAATAGAGTGATCTGACTGATGGAACTCCCAGGTCATAGTTTGTTTTCATCTTTATCTTGGCAAAATTTATTCTGAAATTGTGAGCTTGGAAATAGAAACTTGTCTTATCATACCCTGGTGCTGATACACACTGGCAGGACCTGCAAAGTCCAAAGAAACACGAACGTGACCCATTGGATTAGTCTGTGTCTTTCGAAGGGTGGCGGGGGTCTGCTGATTTACCTCCTCTTCTCTGGATTCCCTCGTCTTGCTAAGATATCAACATCAGCATCCACCCGATGTCACCTAACACCAGATATCCTCAAACGGCACCGCACCCCCTTGCCGTCATTACACTACACGTTTGCCAGCCTCCAGGTTCGCATTCCTGCACAGGGCTGCGTTGGGGAACGATGGCTTTGCTGTAAGGGTTCTACTCAGAGCGGCTGCCCCGTCTTGGGGTAAATGGCTCCTCCCCTAGTCTCCTACCTCGTTCTGGTGATGGATATTGGTCACGGCACCTCCTCCCCTTCCTGACCACATGAGTAGACACGAGCTGGGCTAATGACCCCATCGCATTCCCTGGCCAGCGTGGGTGGTCCAGAGATGGCCCTGGGTCTAAAGCCACGGCCAGTCAGAGAAGCAGGTGTGACACTCTACTAGTGAGA
>NW_011907396.1:0-900 GCF_000151845.1 Pteropus vampyrus
TCTGAGAAGCCGCTAGATTCAGGTTCCCATGAAAACCCCTCCTGTTCCGTCCTCGGCTGAAAATCCTTCTGGATGGTTCCAAGGACTTCTGAGGCGCTCCTCCCCCTTCTCCTTTCTCCGTGAACCACCAGCAAGCTTTCTTCTCTCTCTGTGACTCAGTTTCCTCATCGGTACAGGACTGGGGGATGGGGGATGGGGGAGCAGCATCCTAGGCCCCAAGGGAAGTGACCGGGATGACCTCTGAGGAGCATTTTAAAGAGATAGTCAGCCCTTCCTCTAATGGCAGGAATGATCTTATTTCCTTTATTACTGACTCAGCCCCAGTCCTTACGGTGGAGTCCAACGTGTGGTTGTGGGTGCGGTAACCCTTTAATCCATTATCCGCGGACTGATTCAATATCGTTCCCAGGTTTATAGGGAGTTGATACCTTGCTTTTTTAATTGTTGGGCATTTTGTGGAGCAATTTAGGGCCACATCCGACCTCATCTGAAAACGCCTGTTGCAGAGGCGAATCTGGGCACACGTGTGCACACGCGTGTGTGCGCGTGGGGCAGTGTGCGTGCGTTACGTTCTGCACTTAGCAGAGAAAGCAGGAGTCGCCTGTCGTCAGAACGACTCTGGACAATTCCTGAGCTCGTTCGTGAAGGGCCGCACATGTAGTTACATGAGTAGAGCGCCCTACAGATGAGCACACAGGCTTAGAGAAGCAGTAGCGTGTGCGTAGCATCGGATCAAACTCCTGCTGTTTAGGACGCCAGAGAAGCGCTTGCCTGGTGCACAGAGGCCAGGCTATGTGAATTCTTTGTGTCTTCAAACGGTAGGACCTTGCTCCTACGGCAAGGTGTTCAGAGGCACCCCACCCTGCGTACACCCCTCCTGCTAAAGTAGAATTCTAGTCG
>NW_011907397.1:0-2059 GCF_000151845.1 Pteropus vampyrus
TAATAATTTTTTCCCTTTTTTATTAATTTTCTGGTTTACTTTTTAAAAAACATTTTCATTGAAATATTCACATACCATGCTATTCACCCATTTAAATTATACAGTTCAGTAGATTTTAGTATTCACTGAGTTGTACAACTATGACTACACTCAATTTTAGGAAATGTTTGTCGCCCTCCCCCCAAAATCCCATGCCTATTAGCAGTCACTCCCCATTTTTCCCAATCCCTTAGCCCTAGGCAACCACTGATTTACTTTCTGTATATATGTGGTTCTTTGTGACTACTTTCAGCTAGTAAGCACAGTTTTCAGGGTTCAGCTATGTTGTAACATCTGCACTTCGACATTCCATTGTATGGATATACTGTATTTTGTTTATTCATCAGTCGATGGATGTTAGGTTTCTAGTTTACTTTTTGATTACTTTTCAAAAATAGTTACTAGTTAAAAACTTTGAAATCATTTTATACTTTTATGGGTTTTACAGAGGTGATGATTTTTACTTTGGGCTTGCAAAGCTTGATGTTCCTATGGAATAGACAGTAAGTAGTTGACTATGGTGCTTTTGAGCTGAGGCTTAGAATCTGGTATAAAGCTAACAATTTGAAGTACCTAGCACATGGCTAGTAATTGAGGCCATGGGAGTGAATAACATTGCCCAGAGAGTATGTAAAGGGTAAGAAGGAAGAGGACCGAGGATAGGACCCTGTGGAATAACAGTATTTAAGAATAATTTGCCTTCTCTTCCCCCAAAAAATGCACTTATTCATGTTTTTATGTAGAGTGATCTGGCTTGCTCCATGAAGCTTTCCACAATTTGGCAGTATCTGAAACATTTGAATGTATTTACCCTTTGTCGATAGAGCAGTTCTACTTCTAGAAATTTATTGTACTGATATATATAGTATTGCAGGTAGATAAAAATTTACGTTCTTTGTTTGTATTTTCACATAATCAGTTCAAAAGGGAGGAAAAGCTTCCCAGGTGTTAAAGACTTCTAAAACATTAATCGCTTGATTTTTTAAAGATAAAAGGGATACATATTCTTTGCAAAAAGAAATCATAAAATACAAGAAAAGGTCAGGAAAATAAGATCCTTTATAATTCTATCTGTGAATATCCATAATTTACAGTTTGGCATTTAGTCTTACAAATGTTTTTGCAACTGCATAAACTAAAAATATTTAAATATAATTCTTGACAAAAAATGTATTATCCTATATAAATTGGAAAATTAAGGAAATATATTGTTGATGTCTTTCTCCGTCAGTTAAGATAAGGTAGATGTGTGGTTCCCTCTTTATGGAGCACAAGGTAGTTTCCAACTTTTCACTCTTATAAATAGTATTATAGTGAACATCTGTAAACTTTGCATGTCCATGGTTATTTTAGAATAATTTCAGGGAGTGGAATTGCTTTGTCAAAAAATTTTAAAGGGCTTTATTTAAGAATATAAAGAAATATGAAATTTCCTATGGGGGTGGCTCCATAGTGTAGTGGTTAGTACATCTGCTTTACGTGCAGAAGGTTCTGGCTTCGTGCCCCAGGTGGAGCCATGGACCATATCCCGGGGGCACTAGGCCCTGGGTGCCCGCTGCAAATGCGTGGGAGGAGATGCCCTGCCTTCAGAGATCCAGTTCTTAAAGGGAGACATCCTAGGTCAGAGGTGGAAGTGGGCGGGGGTAGAGGGCAGGAATTAAAGGGAGGGGAATAAATAAATAAAAAGATTTGCTATATGGTATGTGTTGAAAAAGTTTAAGTCCCACTCAGCCTCCTGATGAAAAGGTGCAAAATAAGAGACCTTAGTTTTAAGACTGGTTTTCCTGCAAGACAGAATGTGGTTTACTTATTTTCTAATGTTCAAAACTTCTGACTGGACTAAGCATTCTGTTTGTGATAAAGATTTCTTTTAAAGGTTAGATATGACAGTTAATATGTAACCAGTTTTAGTGTTGTCTTTACAGTGTATGCTGATGGTAGCATATGTTTAGATATCCTTCAGAATCGATGGAGTCCAACATATGATGTATCTTCTATCTTAACATCAATTCAGGTAAGT
>NW_011907398.1:0-1948 GCF_000151845.1 Pteropus vampyrus
TTAGCTACCAACCAAATATATCAAAATACCTTGTGGAACAAAGAAAAGGCAAATATTTATATATATATTCTTAGTACAAAAATGTGTACTGTGTTTTTCTTTGGCTGAATGAGCTCTTATTTCTGATTACTCAGACATTTTAAACATGTTTTTAAAGGGATGGCACATGAATAACATTTTATTACTAATTTACTATGAACTATTTAAACTACCACCTCTACATTTTCCTTAGTTCTCAAAGAGGGCAATTTTCTCTTGCAAACGGCCTGAAACAATTCTTATCCTAAATGAAAATCTCTCTTCTGGAGCAAAAGAGCTAATTTAATTCACCCAATAAAGAAAATCTCTCATTCTAACTAAACTTCTAAGCTGCCTTTTGATACTAGAGGTCTGTGGCAATATCATTCGGCCTCAGTCATTAGCAGCTCAACTGTCTTAGATGTTGTTGGGTAATTGACTCACCAACCTGGCTTTTTACAAGGTTCATACTATTTTGAATCAAGTAAGCACAAGTTACTCACTGCTAAAGTATTTAAAATATGAATTTAAATTAAACAGAAACAGATTCCTTTACAATAGTTTCAGTGTAAGGATGAAAAGGATTCTCAATAAACTATGAAAATTTTGTAATTTAGATTAATTATGAGCAAGAATGCATTCCAGAACAAAATAGATTATATTTTGGAAAAAATACTTTAGGTGAAATGAGTCTAATAATGATGAAGCAGATAGTGATCACACTATAAAAAATCTCACACAGCATAATATAGAGAGCTATAAGTATATTCAAAAAGAAATTATTTTAAATGTTTTAAAATATTTTCAAGGATATAGCTGTAGGCTAGAACATCAATAATTGTAATGTTTCTTAATTATGAAAATAAGTTGTTAATGTCTATGTTGGTTAATTTATGTGTCAACTTGAATAGGCCATGGGGTCCCCAGACATTTGGTCAAACATTATTCTGGCTATTTCTGTGAAGGTGTTTTTGGATGAAATGAACATTTAAACTGATAGACTGTAAAGCAGACAGCTTTCTCTAATGTAAGTGGGTCTCATCCAATCAGTCGAAGGCTTGAACAGAACAAAAATACTGACCCACAGGAAGGGAGAATCCTTCCTGCCTGATTGCCTTTGAACTGGAATACCAATTTTTTCCCACCTTCAGATTTAAATTGAATATTGGCTCTTCTTGGGCTTCAGGACACTAGCCTTTGGACTGAAACTACACAATCTTCTCTATTGAGTCTCCAGTTTGCCGACAGTTTGGGACTTGTCAGCCTCTATAATCATGTGAGCCAACTCTTTAAAATAAATCTCCCTCTCCCTCTCCCTCTCCCTCTTCCTCTCCTTCTCCACTTATATATATTCTGTTTCTCTGGAGAACCTTGACTAACACAATGTGTTTCAAATAAATCAAGTGTTACAGGGAAAAAGGACATTTATCATTCATTCAGTAAACAAATGTTTTCCAAACATTCTACATATTTTCAGGCATTATTTCAGGTGTTAAGGAAATATAAAAAATTAGTCTTTGGCCATGCCCCCCTGAACAAGGCTGATCCTGTCTGATCTCGGAAGCTAAGCAGAGTCGGGCCTGGTTAGTACTTGGATGGGATACCACCTAGGAAGACCAGGTGCTGTAGGTGTAAAAAAATAAAATAATAAAATAAATAAGGGATTGTAAGCTGACAAGGTCCTTGCCATCTGTCAGGTAGCCTAAAAAATAAAAATTAAAAATTAAAAATTAGATGCTCTCCCTACCCTTGATGAGTTCTAGATTAGTGCAAGTGACATATTTGGTAAACCATTGGTAAACCATTGATATAGCAAATAAAAATGAGTAAATGTATTGTTGTGATATTAAGAAACAGGTGAATCTGGAATTTAACTCTCACATACCAATTCTGGATAAAATAAGTGGACTTGACATACTGGAATGTATAT
>NW_011907399.1:0-2415 GCF_000151845.1 Pteropus vampyrus
CTTCAACAGCCACAGCCAGATCCAGTGAAAAACAAGCTCTCATGTCTGAACTGAAGATAATGACTCACCTGGGGCCGCATTTAAACATTGTAAACTTGCTGGGAGCCTGTACCAAGTCAGGTAGGCTTACTGACCTGGGAGGGAGGATTTTCATAGAACACATACCTTTGTAAAAACTGTCAAACCGGCTTTTTAATTCTCCGTTCTGTAAACATGCCAACGAATATAAGTCCCTTGAATGGAGTTGGCTGGATTCCATTGAACTAATGAAAGCTTGTTGTTTTTGAGCAACATCTCTTGCCAGTGCAAACAGCAATTCATGGCTTCTCTGTTTTTCATTTTCATACTCATCTCCTAACCCATTTTGGTCCCTACAGGCCCCATTTACATCATCACTGAGTACTGTTTCTATGGGGATTTGGTCAACTATTTGCATAAGAATAGAGACAGCTTCCTGAGCCGCCACCCAGAGAAGCCAAAGAAAGAGCTGGACATCTTCGGATTGAACCCCGCTGATGAAAGCACGCGGAGGTGAGTGCGGAGAGAGAGACATTGCTGTGAATAATTGTCTAATGAGCCTCACCAGTAGAGAGACCCTATGTCCTGACAGAATCCATGTCTGTAGATGTAGATTCTGTGCCAGGAGGTAGCAAGACTTAGAGTCCAACTGCCTGCCCCATCGTCCCACGTCATGGTGGCTGGCGATTGTTACATGATAATGTGCAGGTGTTTTGGACCAGGATATCATGTGGGGGGCCTTGCTGATAGGTTTGAATGAGAGCAAGAGTTGAAATTGTTCAGGGAGCCATATTCCTATTTATATGTGGTCCGCTTAAGATCTATCGAATGCAGGTCTGGCTAGGGATGCCTCAGTGAAAGAAACTCTCTGAGGATCTTCAAACTTGACATACTGGTTCTTGCTGAACCCAGGCCTATAAATCAAGCCAATGATAGTGATCCCCACTGCAGAAACCTGTGAGCGGCTGTAAAGATCTCTGCAGATATGAAGTTCTGTAACATCGGAAAGTACAGTGAGTTCACTTTACATTAAATTACTCGATGGACACCAAATTGGTGCTAAAACTATTGAGTAGCAGGAATTGTCTGTCTAAGGCACATGGTCATGTGGCATGGGTTTGTGACCTGTGAATTGAAAAACAGAATTAAGACAGGCACACCTGAATTGAGATGATCTGTGTACTTGTGTGGTTATTGATTCACACTCATCTTCCCAACTGTGTCATCTCATGTGAAGGGTGTGCGTTGGTTTTGCTTTCACTCCCTCTGCCGCCCTCCTGCCCACCATATTACCCTGCAGACGGTAGGCACCTGCTTGTCACTGACCGAATACTGCCGATCACTACAGAGGGGCGCCTGGATAAGGATTATTTTTCTGTTTTTACAGTTATGTTATTTTATCTTTTGAAAACAATGGTGACTACATGGACATGAAGCAAGCTGATACCACACAGTATGTCCCCATGCTGGAAAGGAAAGAGGTTTCTAAATATTCAGACATCCAGAGATCGCTGTATGATCGCCCAGCCTCATATAAGAAGAAATCTATGTTAGGTAAAAATGTCTTTGCTCACCTCACTCTTTGAGTGTTGTGATCTTCCGGTGGTTTAATGTGATACTTAAAATACTCAGAGGGAGGTGAGCAGGCGTGGTAAGTAGAACTGCCAGGCCACACGGTCCCTAAATGCAGTTCTGCATTTCAACTAGGTCTGTGCCATGTTTTCATCGGTTTGTGGCCTGTGAATTGAAAAGAAGAAAAAGAATAAAAAAGACAGACCTTATGTAATAAATTTTTTCAGATTTTAAATGTAATCATTTAAAAAAATTGTTTATTCTGATAGAAGCTTTATTTGTTTATGTTAATGTCTTTTTTTTTTTTTTAATGACAGTTTGATGATAATTGATCTTTTTTCTCAATGCCCTTACTTGGCAAAATTAAAAGTGGGCAATCTTATGTTGGTTCCTAATACTATTTTGTAAAATTTAAATATGTAAGTCTCTGATATCTATGAGTTCAGTAGCCTTTCTTTTAGCTTTGCTAAACCCAATTTGTGATAGAAACTGGAAAGTGGATATCTTGAGGTTATATTTTCTAAAACTGAATGTTATTTGAAGGAAGGTCCCTCTGTTTTCAAAGCAGATGAGCATGTGTCAGGGTTGAATTGATTCATAAACTCCAGAAAGCCCAGCTGATGCCCGGACTAGAGGGACCACCACACATCTGCAGCGGGGGTGGCTTCTCCAGCGTTCTAGTCTAATCACAGGCTTGGAGTGGGGAGGAGGCTTCTAAATGGGTCTGATGTTGACTTGTTCTGTGAACTTGTACTATTGGGTCTGAACCCGCCCATTGGTCGATGCAAGAAAACGTTGAGCTGCTGTGGAAATTGTTTTGAAAAT
>NW_011907400.1:0-3395 GCF_000151845.1 Pteropus vampyrus
GCTTAGAGACTGAATCATCTGTTGCATTGAATTGTGATTTAAGCAGGACTCGATATTTTCTTTTAAATGCAACTTTCTTTTTATTGGCAGTCTTAGAGTCTTCTGCTGTCTCATCATTGGGTCTTTTCCCCTTTACAAAGAAACTCTCTAGTGACATTTGTTTTTTCCTTGTTTTGGCTAGGGTTAGCTTGTGGGCTTACAAAAACTGTGACTGAGACAAGTGCACAGTGAAGGAAAGAGGCATGGACAGAAGTGAGAAGTACATCTTTTCAGATATATCTCCTTGGGGAAGGGAAACAAACAAACAAAAATAAACAAATGGGACTACATCAAACCAAAAAGTTTTTGTACAGCAAAGGAAACCATCAACAAAACAAAAAGACAACCAACTGTTTGAGAGAAGATATTCACTACTGATACATCTGATAAGAAGTTAATATCTAAAATATATAAAGAACTAATATAACTCAACAACAAAACAAAAACAAACAATCCAATTCAAAAATGAGCAGAAGACCTGAACAGATTCTTCTCCAAAGAGGAAATACAGATAGCTAATAGACATATGAAAAGATTCAAGACTGCTAACCATCAGAGAAATGCAAATTAAAATCAAAATGAGATATCACCTCACACCTGTCAGAATGGCTATCATCAATAAATCAAAAAATAAATGTTGGCGAGGATGCAGAGAAAAGGGAACCCTCATACATTGTTAGTGGGATTGCAAATTGGTACAGCCACTATGGAAAATAATACGGCGATTTCTCAAAAAATTAAAAATAGATATACCTTTCGACCCAGGAATTGCACTTCTGGGTATTTATCCAAAAAAATCAAAACAATAATTCATAAAGATCTATTCACTCCAATATTCATGGCAGCACAATTTACAAGAGCCAAGATATGGAAGCAGCCTAAATGCCCATCAACAGACAATTGGATAAAGAAACTATGGTTCATATATACAATGGAATTTTACTCAGCCATTAAAAAAATTGAAATCCCACCATTTGCAACGACATGGATAGACCTAGAGGTTATTATGCTGAGTGAAATAAGTCTGACAGAGAAGGATAAATACGATAAGATTTCAAGTACATGAGGAATCTAACAAACCAAAAGAACAAACTAATCAAAAACCAACTCACAAATATAGTGGACAATTTGGCAACGGATAGATGAAAGGCAGGTTTGGGGGCTGGGAGAATGGGGTGAAGGGTTAAAGAAGTACAAATTATCAGTTGATAGTTGGTCATAGAAGTGTGGAGCATGGCAGAGGAGATGAAGTTAGCATTATTATGATGGCTAGGTGGAGGGCCAGGGGAGAGAGGGAGTAATTGGGGAATTGTTTTCTGAACTATATAGAAATCTAACCAATGTACTGTATACTTGAAACTAATTTAAATAAATAAATTTTTTAAAAAATAATAATAATGTATGGGTTACATGTAGACTAAAATAAGTGTCAGATTCTGACTTAAAGTCTGCCACCAGAAGCAGCTGTGCAATTGAAGTACATCATCTCACTTGTCACTATAAAGCCTGCCACCAGATACAGTTTGTCACTTACCATTCACTGATAGAATTTTGATGAGTCTGCAAGCAATTGATTTATTATAGTCTCTATGAAGTCAAATCTTTCTCCTAATGTTAATCTGTATTTGCAGTCACTCCCCAGTGCTAACACCACCACCTCAGCTCCATCTCAGATCATCAGGCATTAGATTCTCATTAGGAGCATGCAGCCTAGATCTCTCATATGCACAGTTCACAATATGATTCATGGTACTGGTCCATGGCCCAGGGGTTGGGAACCCCTGCATTAGAGGCAATCAAGAATAGATTAGATAAAGCAGAGGATCAAGTCAGCAATTTAGAAGATAGCAGAAAACACCCAATCAGAACAGTCACAAGAAAAAGGAATACAAAATATGAGGATAGATTAAGGGGCCTCTGGGACAACATCAAGTATACCGACATTTACATAATAGGAATACAAGAAGGAGAAAAGAGGGAGCAAGAAATTGAAAACCTATCTGAAGAAATAATGACAGAAAACGTCCCTAACCTGGTAAAGGAAATCGACATACAAGCCCAGGAAGCACAGAGAGTCCCAAACAAGATGAACCCACAGGGGCCCACACCAAGACACATAATTAAAATGCCAATGGTTAAAAACAAGGAGAGAATCTTAAAAGTAGCAAGAGAAAAGAAATTAGCTACATATAAGGGAGCGCCCATAAGACTGTCAGCTGATTTCTCAACAGAAACTTTGGAGGCCAGAAATGATTGGCACGAAATAGTGATGAAAAACAAGGATCTACAACAAAGATTACTCTACACAGTCAAGCTATCATTTAGAATGGAATGATAGATAAAGAACTTCCCAGAACAATAACAAAAAAAGCTAGAGTTTATCAACATCAAACTAGTATTATAAAAAATGTTATAGGGAGTTCTTTAAGAAGAAGAAAAAAAAAAGAGAATAAATTGAATAATAAAATGATAATAACTACATATATATCAATAATTACTTTAAATTTTAAAAGATCAAATCATCCAATCAAGATAGAGTGGCTGAATAGATAAGAAAACAAGAACTTTACATATGCTGCCTACAAGATACTCACTTCAGATGGAAAAACACACACGGGATGAAAGATAAGGGATGAAAAAGATATTCATGAAAATAAAAATATCAAAAAAGCTGGGATGGTAATACTGATAACAGAGAAAATAAACTTTAAACACAAGCTACAAGAGGCAAAGAAGGACCCAGTAATCCCACTTCTGGGAATTTATCCAAAAAAAACCCAAAATATTACTTTTAAGGGACATGTGCATCCATATGTTCATTGAAGCATTATTTACAACAACCAAAATATGAAGGCAACCTGATGTCCATCAATGGATGAATGGATAAAGAAGAGGTGGTCCATATATACAATGAAATACTACTCAGCCATAATTTTGTTTTTTAAATAAAATTTTTCCATCTGCAACATGGATAGACCAAGAGGGTATTGTGCTGAGTGAAGTCAAACAGAAAAAGACAAATGCCATGTGATTTCACTTACGTTTGGAATTTAAAGAACGAAATAAACAAAAGAGAAATAAACTTATAGATACAAAAAACATTCTGAGGGTTACCAGATGGGAGGGAGATTAGGGGAGTTGGTGAACAAGGGGAGGAGATTAAGAAGCACAAATTGATATTTGCAAAATAGTCCTGGGGATATAAAAGTATAGCATAGGGAATATAGTCAATAATATTGTAAAAATTATGTACGGTGTCAGACGAATACTAGACTTATCAGGGTGATCATTTCATAAGTTATATAATCGTCTAACCACTATGTTATACACCTAAAACTAATATAATAAGTATGCCA
>NW_011907401.1:0-2166 GCF_000151845.1 Pteropus vampyrus
CTGTTTACATGTGGGTTGTTATTTTTTTTTGTCCTCTCCCTTTGGAATGTATGTTCTATGATGGTAAAAAACCTTATCTTTTTTTTTTCAACTAATATGTCCCTAGTGCCTGGAACAGGGCCTGGCATATGGTATGTGTTGAATACTTTCATGCTTGTATCCAACAAATAGCTTTTAAGTGCCTTGAACAGAGCAAATATCATTAATCTCATTTGACAGGTGAGAAAATTGAGACTAAGAGATAAGAGACTTCACCACGTTCAACATAGCTAATAAGAAATGCTCATCATAGCTAACATATATGGATGCCTACTATGTGTTAGGCATCATCTAGGCTCTTTATGTAAATTTACAGAGAAGTGGTAATTTAAAACAAACAATTTTGATACTCTTCCTTTCAAGAGGTGGGGCTGAATTCCCATCACCTTGAATGTGGGCTAGATTTAGTTATTTACTTCTAATGAATAACATAAGTGATAGTTTGTGACTTCCAAGAACAGTTCATAAAAGGCATTGTGGCTTCCTCCTTGACACACAGTCTCTCACTCTCTCTCTCTCTCTCTCTCAGATTATTCCCAGCAGTATGGAGATATTCCCATGAAGAGGAACTCAGGCATCCCAACAACAACCAGAGAGGAACTGAGACCTTCTAATAACAGCCACATGAGTATGCCATCTTGAAAGCAGGTCTTCCAGCCCTAGTCAAGCTTTCAGATGATGCAGCATTAACTAGCACCTTGACTACAACCTCATGAGAGACCCTGGCTCAGTACAACCCAACTCAGCAGCTCCAAGATTTGTAATTCAGAAACTATAGGTGACCATAAATGTTTGTTGTTTCAAGCCTTTTTATTCTAATTGCTGCTTTCTGCCGTTTCCCTTCTGGAGGACAACCAACCCAATGGTTTAAGCTTTGAGTCAAAAGGGGAAAGAGAAAGAAACCAGCTGACTGATAAGAAAAGGTATGACAGGATGTATTTCAAATGTACTGCGCCCAAGCAACCAAAGAAAAAATAAAGAACTTCATCAAAATTAAAACTTCTGTGCTTCAAAGAACTCAAATAAGAAAGTGAAAAGATACCCCACAGAATGAGAGAAAATATTTGCAAATCATATATATGGAAAGGGACACTTGTATCTAGAATATATAAAGAACTCTTACAACTCTACAAAAAAAAGACTTTGTGTCAAAATGGTATAATAGGTAAATGCTGTGCTCAGCTCCTCCAATGACCACACCAAAGATACAACTAAATTATAGAACAATCATCCTTGAGAACCACCTGAAGACTCTCTGAGCAGAACTTCTATATTATAGCTAAGGATATAAAGAAGAAGCTACTTTGAGACTAGTAGAAGAGGCTAAAAAACACAGCCTACTTCTACACCCATGTGTGGCAGTTAAGAATCAGGAAAGAGATCTCAGCTGTGGAGGTACTCCCTGAGGAGCTAGGGGTCCCACCCTGTACCAGACTCCCCAGCTGGGCACCAATGCTGGAGAAAGGAATTCCCACAGCATCTGGATGCGAAAAAGAGTGGGGATTCCATCTGGGTGACATGGAGGGCTGCTGTAGACCCAGGCATCCACTTAAAGCACCCAAGCATAGAATCACTAGCTCACAAACACTTACCCTAAGCTTCAGTGAAAGGAACACATCTTGAAAAGTGCCAGAAACATAGAAGGAGAAACTAAATTGTCTGACTTCATGGTGTGGGCTTGAAGGACAGCTCTCTCCAGGACAGAAGTGCTGGCAGGTATCATTGGTCTTTTCTTGAGCCATAACCCCCACACAGCCTGAAGGAACAGATGAGTGCCAAATCTTAGTCTCCATCAACTTGGCTAACACTGCTTGCCCCACTATGGTGATTCCCTGAGACTCCGCCCCACCCCACTCATACACTCCCCTGAACCTCTTTCAGCAGCCGTTTCTCACAAGCAGTCAGCATTGGCGCATGCTGTGGACTTCTCCAAAATCTCTCAAAGGTTCACAAATCCCAAAAGAAACAGCATCTGGCCTCAGCGAGCCCTGTACCTCTTGCTAAGTGATCCCAAACCTGGCACTAGTGGCAGCCGGCCTCAGTTCATAGCATAATCACTCACAGGCACCTCCAAGCCCAGCACAGGCAGCTACCAACCACAGATCACTTTGTATCTCATACCAAGTA
>NW_011907402.1:0-812 GCF_000151845.1 Pteropus vampyrus
GCTTTGAAGTTAAATAAATAATATAGCACACATTTTGTTGACATTAATTAGTAAACTAATTTGTCAATCAGGAGCAATAAACCCATTTAGGCAACAGTTGGGAATAGCTGAGTTTTGGGCTTTAGGCTGTCTGAGAAACATTATTGGCATTTAATGGGTGGTTAAGATAGGGATGCCAAAACAAAAACTTTGCATTCCAGGGAATAACTATGCCCGCCAAGAGTTGTCTTTCTTAAAATATCAATAGAAACAAAAATAAACTAACAATACTTTATCATCCTAGAGCAAAACTAGTAGCTTATGGCTATCGAAGAAACATTAATAATTCACAGAAATTCAGAATTCCAATTACATACCTAAGTATGTTGGAGGAGCTTTATAATCGATATCATCATCTCATCAAATTCTACTAATGAGCCAGTAATAGTTTATGCACACCAAATTGCAGTTATCTGAAAGAGGTGGGCCTTGGCCTTAGCCCTAAATAGACCTAAAAGGGAATGTGCGTTATTTATATATAATAAGAAAATGCTTTGCTTCTGAATAAATTTCGGACCCATTAGGAAGGCTGCTGGCTCCCCACTGGGCCTTGCGCTGTAACTTGGAAAATACTCTCTGCTGTTTTTCCACTGTTAAAGACTAAATTCTTGGTTTCTAAGTGCAGGTTCTTGTCCTTAACCCAACAGAGTCTTAGAGAATAAAGAGGTCATGAAGAATGGACAAGCGTGAAACCAAAACAAGTTTATCGGCACCTCTAACCACACTGGTAACAAAATCTAGTAGAAGAGGATGGAGCAGAAAGTCCCTATTCC
>NW_011907403.1:0-1304 GCF_000151845.1 Pteropus vampyrus
AGATAAACTGTAGCTGAAGTATCTGTTAGATGGCTGATTCTATTCTTCCTCCAATATGTGTTCTGGAATATAAATATTTTAGATGAGGTTGTTTGATTTCCCTTTGTATATTTCTCATGAAAATATAAATTCTCTTATGCTCCTTCCTCACCCCAAAATAATTAACTAAGGTTATTTTAATAAACTAATGATCTCATTTCAATACTATCAGCCTTACTCTGTGCCTCTAACAGACCCACAGAATAAACTCTGGCAATCTCTTCCCCCCAGTACAGGAGCTGAGAACGGTGGGGAGCCAGAGGCAAGAACTGTTAGTACATTTAATGGTGACATATCGTTTTTAAATTCAATTATATAAATTCATTTTGGCATATGTGAGTGAAGGATGGCTGATCATTTTCCCCACTACCACCCACACACATACATACCCCGGAATTTATAGCAATTATGTCAATTGTCCTATTTATGGCACTTGACACGTTAATGTAAGAAAGGGACAATGCATCCTATTACCTCTTACTACAATGCAGCATGGTGATGAATGATATAATAGTGATGGTAATTAAAATGTGTTGTGCATACCTAAACATAAGATTCAAGATTTGAAGGAGTGTCTATTATCCCAGGCCTTTTTCTCTAACTTCTAAAGAAAGACTCAGTATCTTTCTCTGCTCGTCTGCAATTACTTAGGTGGTTCAAAAAATACTCATATTACCTGGAGTTGATTCCCCTTTGTGCAATTCTTTCTTTCTCTTTGTTATTCTGCGTGGGACCTGAGAATGCCCTAAAAATCTCTATCTTTAGCTCTTACTGCTGACAGTTCTTCAAGCAGAGGCCCCTGAATGCTAGCATCTTCAAAAAAAGTCATTAAATTGTCATAGAAACACTGGGGAATAATGTTAAGGTTCTGAATGTCAATGTTCTTTCTTCTTACTTTAATATATCTGTTCTTGTTCTGTGACCAAGACCTCTAAAATGTAAATCAGCGGCTCTGAGTTTCTGTAGAAGCCAGAATGGACAGGGTGACTTTGGTGAGTCACTCAAAGTATCTGAAACTTCATCTGATCCTCTACAAAACGGAAATAATATTAGTTGCCCTTGTTTACACACAAGATTATGGTAGAGACAAAAAAAATTAAGAAATTAATCTATGAAAATATATATTATAAAACACAAAATATGATTATATAGACTTCAAATGAAAACATAAGAAAAAGACATGTCAGTGTGCACTTGAGAGTAAACAAAGATTTTCACATAAAGTAATTTTTAGAACATTCCGACAGCGTCATGCATAAAATGAA
>NW_011907404.1:0-2061 GCF_000151845.1 Pteropus vampyrus
GGGAAGAAGGCCAAGGACATAATTATAGTAATCGTTTTATTATTAAATATTGATATAACACTGTTTATAAAATCATTTTTGTATGCATAATCTAATTTGACCTTCCCAGCAATCTGAGTCAGTCTGGACAAGTATATGTAATTCAGTTTTACAAATAAGAAGACCGAGGCTCAGAAAAACTAACTTGCTGAAAGCCTCTCCCTTTCCCCGATGGGGTTTTCCTATGCTGTGCCACTTAGCAAATTAGAAAACTATACACACCAACCCGCACCCCACACCCACACTCAGGGTGGAATTAACAAAGGGCAAATGATTTGGGAAACTGAATGGTTATGGAATTCAGTAACCTCATACCCTCTCCATGCACTACTGTACAGTGCAGCCCTGAACCAGAATACTAGTAAATATAGTCAGCCCTCAGTATCCTCCAGATCTGCATAGAAGGAGTCAACGACCCAAAGCTAGAACTATTTGGGGGGTGGAAAATGTTACGTTGTTGCTGATGTGTACTATGTAGTCAGGCCTATGATGGTTGTGTCTGCGCTGAATATGTACAGACTTTTTTGTCATGATTCCTTAAACAATACAGCGTAACAACATTTTACATAGCATTTACATTATATTAGGTATTATAGGTAATCTAGAGATAAAGCATATGGAAGGATATGCTTGGGTTGTACTACACCATTTGGTATAAGGGATTTTAGCATCCTCAGATTTAGGTATTCATGGGAGTCCTGGGACGAATCCCCCACAGACACCAAGGGCTGACTGTAATAGTGTAAAACTAGAACACCATGATAATACCTTGACATGGATTCCTCTGAGGTATAGCTATGCATGAACACATGCTAAAGTACTATAGTTTGGGTCTCCCATAAAAGTAAGGAATTTGCAGGTTGCAAAGCAGTTAGCTAAAGTACTCCCTCTGCAATGTCACAAAAACTTGCTTAGAGGTTGAGTTTAAATGTTTACCATTGCGAACCACAAAAGAAAAGTTAAACCATCTTAAGAGGAAGGAGCTTTTTTCTACCATGCCAAATGGCAGAGCATGAAAGAGAAAATGACAGACATTATAAAGCGTAAACCCCCTTCATGAATTTTTTTTACTTATATTTATCTTTATAATTACCAAACCCCTGCTTCAATGCAAATGAAAACTAAAAGCAGTTGACCCAATACATAGCATGGTCATCACTAACCTGGGATCTATGGTTTCTGTGGCTAGCAATTGAAATTTGGGAAGACTAACTTCCCATCTACTCAAATATAATCCCTAATTTCAAATAAATAAATTACAACACATCAATAAAATGGAATACTATACTGCCGATATAAATGAAGCTCTAGCTCCATCTTTATTATCATGGTTTGACAGAATTTTAAAAGCGTACTGCAAAATGATATCTTAAAATGAGCTTGTAAAAAAGTATATACTGTATATACCTAGGAAAAATGTTGAAGGATAAAACTAGAATATAAACATGGTTATCTTTGGATGATAGGATTTAGTCAATTTTTACTTGCTTTTACAAGGAGCATACCATACTTTTATTTGAAAAAAAAAAAACTTTAAAATTTGAAAAAAAAAAAAAAGTCCTTACAAGATAATGCAGTTTTATGGATCCAAATGCTAAAGGAGATTTTTGTTTTTAAAACAGCAATGGCCTGAAAGGATTAAACAAAATGGCTTATTAGGCAGAGAGTCATATATGTGAAAGCACTTTGAAAAGTATCAAGAGTGATGAGAATATAAGTATAAAAGTTTTTTGTGTTACTCCACAATTCAAAAGCATTTATTGATTGCCCACTACAAGTAACAATAGTGCATTGTGTTTTACAATTTACAAACATGTTTTCATATACATTGATTCATTTGCTTCTTACCCACCACGAGCTCATAAACCATACAAGCATTAGGTAGTAGTTTAAAGTATTGGGTTCTGGTGCTAGATTGCCTGGATTTAAAACTCTAATCTTCCTCTTTTTATTATGTGACCTACAGCAAGGTCCTTAACATCTCTGAGCATTTTTGAACTTCAGTGTACCAGTCTGTAAAAT
>NW_011907405.1:0-1977 GCF_000151845.1 Pteropus vampyrus
GCGCGCGCGCGCGCGCACATGTGTATTCTTCTTGTATTTTTGTCCTAATTTTCCCTCCCTTTCTCAGAGTCTTTATATCCTGCCTTTGCTTTTTTATCTTTATTTCTATATTTTTAAAATTTTTTCTTCACTGTCAGCTTTATTTATTACTTTTCTCTTCTCTTTTTACTTCTTATATTTCTCTTTCTTTGGGCCCTCTTCCTGATATTTTTCTATTTCCAGCTCACTTCTTTTTCATCTAAACACCAATCTTCACCAATTTGTAAAGCACTTTGAACCCCAGAAATTCCAGAATGTCTTAAATGAATCCTAGACTGTAATGGAAAGAGAATCAACATGAAAGGAAAGAAAATTTGGTAACATTCCAATTTTGGTCTCTCATAGTCACCTGAATCTCTCTGTCCTCACACATCCCCCTCAGTGCTTTCAGGAGACCTGATTCATTTACTTCCATGAACAGAAGATCAACACAGCTGGGGCCATCAGAACCAACTCCCTGGGTAGAAACTTAGCAGTGTCTGCATTTGCTCAGCCTGCTGCTTTTGCTGAGGCAAATGTTACTGCCAGACACCATAAACAGAGACGGAACTCATTTTCTGTGAGGATTCCTGGAGCCACATATCTCGGGAGCCAGCAGATGTATGTGACATGTATTTGGAGTCATTACAAGATCCTCTCTTCCCATTCTTGGTAATGGGCCACATGTCCTACAGGAAGCATAGTCGGCTTTGCCTCATTGGTTAATTTGGCTGAGCAGCCATGGAGACAACTGCCACATACTGAGGCAAGAATGGAGAAGAGTCTGGGAGGACACAAAAACCCCCTCATAACCAGAGCCTATTGAAGAATGGCTGTATACAGCATTGGGAGATCAGGCTGGTGGGTTGGAAAACTGCTTTTGTCCTCAAGGGTAGACATCCTTGAAAAATCTATTCTCCAAGACTATAGGCAACCCAGATATAAGAATTGAGAATCCATGAATTCTGGTTGCCAAGACAATTCAATCCTGGAATGGCTTGAAGAACGCTGTTTGGGCCCAAATCTATCTACTATTCATCACCTATCGACATTCTTGTTTTATGTCCTTCTCTTTCACTAGATTATAATGGAATTTGGAGGGGGAGGTGGGTAAGGACTTGTTTATATTCCCCCACAAATACCTCACATGCTTTGAATGTAGAAGTGCCGCCGAAGTACAAGTTGACTCCTGCCACATGAAAAGTCGGCAGTACCGGCTCCGCCCCTTCATCGCTGCTGGCCTGGTGACAGACGGGAGGGCCCTCGTCCAGAATTTCACTTGCTGCGTGCCAGGACTCCAGGTACAACTTTACCCATTCAGTGAAGTTCATCGAGAACATAAAGTGCCTTTTCATTTTTATAACTAGATAACCAAGGAGACAAATTAAAGTTCTGCCAACATTAATACAAAGGGGCATTTGCTTTTACCACTCCCCAGGAAGAACCCACAGTTGAAGAAAATTTTTCTCCTTCTGGCTCTTCTGGTCTGGTCACTTCTTCCTATGCTGGAGCTAAACAGCATGTCCGAAGGTGGTCTTCATTTGGGCAGGGGTTGGGCTGAAGCCAGAAAAGGTGGCTAGATTAGACCAGATTTGGTGGCTCAGAGTCTGCAGAAATGTTTCTGAGTGGAGACTTGAATGGTCAGGCTTCAACCATCTTTAAGTGGACAATTTTCTGAGAAGAGTCAAGTTGGTGTCCTAGGAAAAACAGTGAAAAAGCTTTATGGAGCCGCAGTAGGCAGGAACCCGATCCCCGTGTTGGCAGTAGGAATGCAAACAGGTCATGGTGTGGAGCCCTTATAATTAGACTGGAGAGGCCATGATCTCTGTTGAGTGAGCAGATGCAGCCTGAGATTAACCAGCTTGTCTCTTTCCAAAATGTTGTCTTCTTTCCCTCCCTCTCTCCCTCCCTCCCTCCCTTCTTTCCTTCCTTCCTTCCTTCCTTCCTTCCTTCCTTCCT
>NW_011907406.1:0-1644 GCF_000151845.1 Pteropus vampyrus
TAATTTTCTAGAATTTTTAAGAAAAATTCAGGGTAATGAGGATTAACTCAATAATGTGTGTGACAGCACAGAGCTGGGTGATCAACAGGCACTAGAACGTAAAGTGCCACTCTCCCCTGCCAAGCCCGGAAGGGCACTCGGCTGGATGTGCACCGCGCTTCAGAGAGAAGCGGGGTCACTGAAAACCACCACAGTCGCCCGTGCCTGGGCAGGGTCCTCCCTTTCTCACGATCACTTCCTGGGGAGCCTTCGTCCTCACGGCCCGGTCCCCGTGCGGTGCAGATGCTACAGACACATGCCACGCCTGGCTGTGCGCGTGCCCCATGCAGGCCCACCAACCATGACGGTAGCTAAGATATGTTTTGCCCCCAAGAACTAATTTTCAGCCCTGGGGGTGCAATCACCCTGCTGAGAACCAGCAAGAATCCACGGCGAGGGCTACCCAGGGTCCTCGGGCTGGCCGCACGCCATTCAGGGATTCTGTGCCACGTGTCTGCGGTGGGACCCGGGCTTTGCTATTTTAAAATTCTCCAGCGGGTTAGAACAAGGAGGATCCTCCCCAGCTGCCCAGAGGGGAGCAAGTCTAAGTGCTTACTCAGTGCGTCAAGCCCATGACAAGCCAACTGAGAGATGTGACATGGCCGGTGGGTTTGTCATTTACCTTTGCTGTAAAGTGACACGATCGAGTCTTCCACACGGTACTAAAACCTTTTACATGTGTGTATACGGGTTTGCTGTGGATAGTTAGGGGTGGCTGCAGTGCAGGAAACACTTCTAGAATAAAAAGAGGATGTGGGCAAGGATCACGGTCCCAGGAACACAGTGCTTCATTTTGGGGTCTGCAGAGGGGCATCGCCGGGGCTCAGGGCGTTGGCGGGGGAGCACCCAGGTTGCGCTCGTAACTCGGGGGGGGCCTATTTAGTAGAAGAGTGGTTGTCACAGCGTGGTTCCTGGGCCTTAGAACTGACGAGAAATGCAGAATGCCAGACCGGATCCCAGACCTGCTGAAATCAGCAGCTCCGGGGATGGGGGCCAGACCTGTGTCTAACAAGCCGCCGTGACTCGCGTTCGAGAATCCCTGTGGTAAAGCGCGGCTCTCCCGCATCCCGCATCCCGCATCCCACCCGCTGCTCTTCCTCCTTAGGAAAGTCCATCTTCCATTCCCGCTGCTGATTTTTATCCTGTGCTTGATTCATTTGTTCTCAACTCTGTTCCTATGAACCAAGACCTCAACAGGCTGGGTCGTACTCATGTAATTTAAAAATTCCATCTTTCAGAAACCACCGTTGAAAATATTCAACGAGGCAAAGCTCTAAACCAACCACTTTGAACCTCTCTTTAAACAAACTCTGCAGGAGGAAAAGAAGTTTTTTTCTCTTGCTTACAGAGTTAACTGACCAAAGATGTTTCCTTCTGGACTATTACGGACATTTAAAATTCTTTATGTTTTTCTGGAAATACAAACAGATCTCCAAACTAGGGTGACGTTACACTAAAAGTGATTTAGACTATGGTGATAATGGCGTCCAGTCTCTGGCTATTCCTTAAGTCACATCGGCTCCTGATCTGCACTGTCCTTCTGCAATTACGTGCACACACAATGCCACAAAGCACTTCCTACCGGTCCAAACACGTTCTGCGTGC
>NW_011907407.1:0-1771 GCF_000151845.1 Pteropus vampyrus
ACATTGTAGAAACACCTGTGAAGCATTTAAAAAATATCTCTACTTGGGCCCTGTTCCAGACCTGCTGGATGAGATTCCCTAAGAGTAAGGCCCAGACGTGTTGATTTTTTTCTGACTCCCCAGATAATTCTGGGGAGCAGCCCCAGTTAACGGATGAGGCAAGGCCCAGAGAAGGTAAGTGACATGCCCAAGGTCACACTACAGTATCTGGACAGAATCCAGACCAGAACCTAGTGTGGGACACTGCTCCCTCTGTAACGGGAAGCCCGTGAGAAGAGGCATGACCTCAGCAGCCCTTGTCCCAGGATGGGGAGCTGGCAAGCCTGCTGGAGTCAGCTACGCATTCGTGCTCCCTAGAAACAGAGGGCCACCTGCAGGCCGAGCGAGAAGAAGAAGGAACTGGACTGCAGACCGAAAATTCTCTGTCCCGAAAGGATAGCACAAAAACTCAAGGGTCTCTCAGGGGCTCGGGAGCATGACACTCCACAGCAAGGAGAATACTCATTCAGCAGAAAGCAACACTGAGGCTCAGAGGAGAAGCAGCTCACCCAGTTGAGAAACTCTCAGGGCAAAGCCAACACGCAGGGAAGAGGAAGCCCTGAGGCAAGAGAAGAGAGGAAACTCCTCTTAGAAGCCTTCCCTACTCTTGGCACTACCATGTGGCTGAGCCAGAAGGACATACCCCCAGGCCTGGCTTTTGGAGCCTGCTGAGATGCCCAGCACCCTCCCAGATGCCCAACACCCTCCCAGATGCCCAGTCTCTCACTGGGCAGGCGGAGGCAGCTCCCAAGTACTGGGTTTCCAGAACTAAGCTCTGTCACCACCTCGCCAAGCCCCTTCTTCTCCAGGGACTCATCCACTGCTTCACTGCATCGAGGGTGGGAGAGGGGTGCTGGGGCTCGACTCATAGTCCCCGCCCCCCACCGCACAGCCCCGGAGACCCCCTCCATACCTCCAGCTCTCTTCTCATCTGAAAGGCATGAAAGCTGAAAGCAGGGGTTTCCCCCAGCCTCTTCCTGTCCCTGTGGTGACTGACGCCTCTGTCAGAAGGAGAGCACCTGCCCCGCCCTGGGCTCTCTGCTCAGGAACTAGTTCACCTGCAGGCTCTACCATATGCCTTCCCACCTGGTACCCTCTTTTTCTGCTTGAGAGAAAATTTACCTATTATCCCTACCTCCTCAAGCCCATTTCCTGCTCATCCCTTGGAGCCCAGCTAAATGATCCCTGGGATGCCCTGGCTAGAGGCCTCTGCTCTCCTGCCAATGCCTGGCCTGCCCTGCTCTCATGGCCCTGGGCAGGACCTGCTTCGGCTCATTGGGATTGAGTCTCTGGCTTACTCACCCCCACCCCTAGAGTTACTCAGCAAATGCCTACCGAGCCCCAGTCATGAGGCAGGGCCTGTGCGGGCAATGGAGCCAATCAGTGGCAAGACACATTCCCTTCACTGAAGGCACTAGGTAGAACCAGGTCAAGGGCCAAGGCATCTCCCACCCACCCATCACCGCCCTAGGGGGCTATGGAAGCACAGAGGCAGCAGGAAAGACCGCGATGGCTCTTGGAGGAGGTAATGGGGAAAGCGATGAGGGAAGATATCCAGGCTGAAGCCTGAGATAGCATGGAACATTCAAAGACGCCTAGGTGGTTCCATGGAGCAGAAGCATGGATATATTAAGGAGTTCGGACTTTGCCCTTAAAGCCGCGTGAACTTGGTGCTGTAAAGATAGGGAAGATGGAGCTAGAGGTGGTGGTGGGGAAATGGCGAAAAAGATAG
>NW_011907408.1:0-1894 GCF_000151845.1 Pteropus vampyrus
GAAGTCTGTGCAGGTCTGTGGAAGAGGGAACACCCAACAGTCTTGGAGGGTGGTGGTCAGAGGTTTGAAAGGAGATGGATCCTAAAGGATAAATAGGAATCTGCCAAGAGGGAGGATAATTGGGAGTAAGGAATGTTTTCCAGGCAGAGGGAATAACAAGGCTCTTGAGATGTGAGAGCACCTAGAATGTTCTGGGAATAGCAGTTTTGAATGACTCAAGTTTGGAGATGGAGAGATACATGAGTCTGGAGGACTAGGCACAGACGACAGGCCTGAGAGGTGCCAAGGAGGTTAGATTCTTTCTAGCAGGTAGTTGGGATTGATTATAAGAAGGAAATGGTATGAACAGATTTTGTTTTAGAAAAAAAAAATTTCAAGGATTTTGGAAGAAAGGAGTAAGATTGGCAGCAACTCTAAAAAATTAAAAGATGACAATTACCTAAACTAGCTCAGAAAGGACGGTGAGAAACAGATGTCTGGAGGTACCTTAAGATGCTGACTTACCTGGATTTGTCATGTGACAATGACATCAATCTAAGGAATACAACATTGGGAAAAGAATAATGTATTTTGATTAGGGGTGTGTTCAGTTCAAAGTGTAGGAGGAATGTGTAGGTAGAGGTGTTCTAAAGATAGTTGGATGTTAGGTCTGAAGCTGATTAAATTGGTTTGTGCAAGAGATATAGACTTGAGAAATCAATCCAACAAGGACTACTGAGCACTTGCTCTTCACCAAACTGCATCCTAAGCACAGGGGTCCTGCTCTCACAGAGCTTATCTTCTGGGCCGGATGGGTGAAGATGATCATCAAAAGGTCGACATGTAAGCTGTAATTGAACCTGATTCTCGACAGCAGTTTCTCCTTTTTCACAGAAGTGATCCTAGAACACTTGGCTACCTATGACTACCATAGATCAATTTTCACAGGACCTGTTGTTCAAATCAACCTCTGTTTCATAGTGTTTCTATTTGAAATTAAGGGGGCAATTGTCATACCACTTCGTTTAGCCAAGCTTCAAGTTGAGTTGTGGCTTTAAATTGATTCTTTGAGCCCTAATATCGAAATATGTATACTTCTCTATGGAACCTTAAAATTAAGTAAATTGTATTATATAGCTATTGTTTGATGAGTCATTAGTTAACAGTTTTATTTTTCCTTGCATGCATATAATGTGCCTAAACATTTGAGTACAACTTATTAAAAGTTGAAACTATGCTATATAAGATATATTCACATTCTCTCTCTCTCTCGTTACACACACACACACACACACACACACACACACACACACTTCGCCACCACCACCACCACATAATATTTCTAAATCATTGACTGAAACTTCAGCAGCAGAGTATTTTTTGGTCGCCTTCTTTTTATATTTCTTGTCTATTTGGTTTGTCCTGGTAACTTCTCTTCCTTATCAAGATATAGGACACTACGTTGGAAACTGAATCCAGAGCCAGTCTGCGCAAATCGCTCCTCCTCTATAAGCCCATATTCTCCGCTGGTTAAATGTGGAGAGTGGATGAGGAGTTCCATTTTAGATTCTTTAATTCTTGTTGCTTCTCTCTTCTGTATAAAGAAGAAAAAAGTTATCTTTGATGTTTTTCCAACCTCACATTTACATTAATTCCCAGTTAGAACCCCAGTCCCTAAGTACACTCACCATCTTACCTACCTTTGTTTTAACACTGCAATTAGTAATTGAGGGTTCTCCCTAAGGAGCAGCAATCTACTTTCACGTGTAGATTTTCTAATTGGTGGTTAGGATAATAGCCATATTTTAGAGATCATCCCTTTACTTGAAATTCACATGGTTGTAACATACATAATGTGCTTCATCAGTTTGCTTCCATCAGATGACAAAGTCTGTTAAGTCTGACTTTCCCAGAA
>NW_011907409.1:0-2341 GCF_000151845.1 Pteropus vampyrus
ATCCTAGGAGCTCCCGCCTTCCTGGAGCTTCTTAAAGAACCTGACATGCAAAAACCTTAATTTATTATACAGATAAATTAAGGGGTAATTATTTACAATATAAAAGGATTATCTGACTTATAAAGGACTCCTTTAAATAGCAGCTCTCTCATGTATTTGTGCTTTATAGTTTATTAACTATTTAATATACTGGCTAGGTGTGCGGGTAAAGAGAGTGCAGAGAACTAAATGAAAGATCATTTAGAAATGGAGATAAAATAGCGCCGGAATAATGTTTGTAAAAAAAAAAAAAATGGTCTGACCTATAGATATCAGTCCATGTGGCAAAGAACTGAAACCTCTATCAGCAGCTATGTGAGTAAGCCATCTTGAAGTAAATCTTGCAGCCCCAGTCGAGCCTTCACATGACGGTAGACCTGGCCAATGTCTTGACTGCAACCTCATGAGAGACCTTGGGCCAGAAATACTCAGCTAAGCCCCTTCTAAATTCCTGATCTACAGAAACTATGAGCTAATAAATAAATGTTGAGTGAAGCTGCTAAGTCTTAAGGTAATTTGTTAAGTGGTCATAAATATCTAATATGATGTAAATTCCAAGTATTGCTTTTGTTTGTTTTACATTCTGCTTTTCTTATGTGTTTATAAGAATATCCATGTTATTATAATATCCTCAAAAACATTATTTTTAACGAATGCATTGTATTCTGTTCAGTAAATGCACCACGGTGTACTTAGTTCTCCACTGTAAACATTCAGGTCTTTTTTTCACTCAAACTTTTAACTATAAAAAGCTTCATGCAAAAAGCTTTCACAGTATTTAGAGTGGTAGTATAATACTGGGTGACAAGATAAGAACATATTAAGGACCTTGATAAATATGGCCAAGTACTTCTCCAAAGGGATTTTAAAATTTGAATTAGTTGCAATTCAAAGCATCTTCCATGGCAGAGTTTAGCCTTGGCATTGAGAAAAGAAATGTTAAGCAGAGTCCTTAACAGAGACGTCCCAGGCCAGGTAGGAAGAGCGGGCACGTGAAATCAGTGCTCAACTGTGGGAGTCCCTTCGCCACTGCTCCTCTCTTCCCTGTTGCGACTCAGTGAGGGCCTTTCCCTCAAGCCTTTGGGTAGAGGAAGAAATGGGTGGTACATTTTGGAAGAACTTTAGGTTTTTAATGATTTCCAGATCGATAAACGAACTTATAAGTTAGTTAAGTAAGCTCCTACCTCTGTGATACTCTGGATTCACATTTTCATAGATTGGAAATAAGGGGTTTTCTTGTTCACTCCGTAGCTTCCTTGCTCTGAGGACATCTCTTACACATTGATGTAGGTATACATACTGGCACTATGAAAAAGCAGAAAACACATCAGAAGGCAAATCCTCAAGTGTAAGAAAGGTGAGGGATTCTCACGAAACATCGACATGGCATTCGGTATGGTGAGCAAATGTCTTGATCATCACTTCAATAATAGTCTCTAGTACACAGAGGAGTGACTGCTTTCTATAACCACTGAGAAGATAGTAATGGTAACAGAAAGAAAGGTAGTGTTTATTCATTCTTTCTTATGTGCATAAATATTTAGAGAGCATGTTCTTTGAAGGCCTACAACTATGTCTGGCACATAGTAGGTCCCCCACAAATATTTATTAAATAGATGAATGAATAACCGTGCTATGCATTTTACATAAATTACTTCATTTGATTACTGTAACGAACTCATGAAGTAGATACAATCATCCATATGAATGGAGACTCAGAGAAGTTAAGTGACTTCTCCAAGGTCACACAGCTAAGAAATGGGATCCTAGGACTTGATCCTGGGTGTGTGACCTCAAACTTCATGTTCTTTTCACTATACTAGTTTTCTTAGATGAATCCTAATTTCATTGAATTATTGAATGAGAAAACCATTTCGCTGTGTACTTCACTGTTTTGTCCCCTGTCTTTTGAGAATATAATGAGAAAAAGGAAATGTATACAATAGATCCCACTGGACTATCAGTTCTTTGAGGGCTAGTTAAGTGTTTCATCCATCTTGGTTCTCTCAGCACTCAAGTCTGGCTCAGGGAGGAATCTCAAAGGTGTTGGCTGAGTACAGAGAACTGCAGGAGTTACATAGTAAGGACAGACCCACCTGTCGATTATCTGGGAACTAGCTACATTCAACATAGAAACAAATACAGAAGAGTCAGTGTTTTGATGACCATGAAGACATCTCAAAGACCTCCATAGACAACAGAAGCTCAGCCACAGAAAGCTAACCTTGTGCATTGAGCTCCTTCATCTCTACCAACTGAACTCTCTAATAAGGGAACAAATGTCTCTGCAAACTTAGCACTT
>NW_011907410.1:0-1973 GCF_000151845.1 Pteropus vampyrus
ATATAATACAGTTATAATTATAATCTTAATAATTTCTTGGAACCTAGAAAAGTGACTCTAAAGTTCATAATGTAAGAATTTCCAAAAATATTTAAGAAAAATCAGTGAGTAGGATTTATAATTCATTAAAAATTATTGTAAAGATGTTGCAATAATCAGTGTAATAGCACAGGCATAGACATGTGCAAATGGATCAGAGACTAGAAGAAGATGCGAGAATCTATGGAATCTTTATAGGATAAAAATTACACTATAAATTTGAGGCAAAATAGTAAGTAACTTAGTAATACAACTAGCAACCTACTTGGAAGAAGAGAAATTAAATTAGATTGCTACCTCATATCCATACAGGAAAAAATACAGATTGTTTAAATATCTAAGTGTGAAACATAAATCTAAAATTAATAGAAGAAAATATAGGACAAAAGAGACCTTCCTAAGAATGGAAATCAAAAGCAGTAAAGGGGGAAAAAATTTATTTCATAAAATTTGTAAAACATTCATCCTGCAGATAACTCTTGATAAACCAAGGGAAAATATTTGTAACTCATAAAGGGATAAATAGTTGATATCCCTAAAATATAAGAATTCTTAAAAATTCTTATTTATTAAAAAGAAAAAGATAACTTTTTTTAATGTGCAGATACTTAGTCAATTTATTGAAAAGAAAATGCAAATGACCAGTAAAACACAAATGTCTGGTAAACAATTTAGGAAAACTCAAAACAAAATTCACTCTTGCTCATGTCTATGTGAAGTTTAGTCTCCAGCTACTAACAGTTTGATTATTTAATTACTCTTATTGATATATTTGGGTACCTATAATGGTGGTCCCTACTCTCTTCTAGGCATGTAACAAAGGTTGGAAAAAATGTCCAGTTAATAGAGCTTACTTCTGGGGGGTGAGGATTGGTAGGGTGAAGGTTACTTACACTTCTCTATTGCCATAATTTTTACAATTATATGAATGATATAGTTTAATATAGTTCATCTCTTTCCTGGTTGATGGAAATTTAAGTCATTTATAATTTTTCATTGTTAAAACAACTCTAATAAACATACTATTCATATCTTATAAACAGGTGCAAGAGTTTCTCTACGTCAAGAATCAGAAATCTTTTTAAGGGCCAGATAGCAAATATTTTAGACATTGTGGTCCTTATAGACTCTGTCACAACTAGTCACCTCTCCCATTGTAGCAAGAAACCAACCACAGGTGACTATATATAAGCAAATTAGCATGGCTGTGTGTCAATAAAACTTAATGTACAAAAATGGTTGTCCAGCAGGCCCTAATTTGCTGACTTCTGCTCTAGGGTGTATACCTGTAAGCATAATTGCTGGCCATTAAGTATGAGTGTTCTGAACTAATGTTTGCCAAATTGCACTCAAAACGACTTACTGATTTACATTTCCACTTGTAATATGTGAGAATTCTGGTTTCTAATGCATGTCTCCAACACTTGTGAGTTGGACTTTATAATTAACCATTGGGCAGTGAAACATCATCTTGTCATTTAGTTTATACCTCCTTGAATACTACTGAAGCTGAATATCTTCATGTATTTATTAGACTTTTGGATTTTCTATTAATGTGTTTGCCCATTTTCTATTGTTAAATGTCTTATATTTGAGAGATATTTTAGTATCTTCATGATAGCAATCTGTTATAGATAAAATACATCACCATCCTTTCCCTCCAAATCTGTTACCTATTTTACCTTTGTGATAAAAATTAGTTTTTGTTGTAAAGCTAAATTCATTATATTGCTATATTCATGCTTTCTTTGATCTATTTATATATCTTATCCTATCCTGAAGTCATAAAGTTACCCTCCTATTGTTTCTAATAGTTTTAATATTTTGTTTTTACAGTTCTTTAATCTCAAATTTGCTATTATGTATGTTTTGGAGGTAGGGATCTAATTTTATATATACATATACACACATTTTAAAATATTTGTACATATAAT
>NW_011907411.1:0-1640 GCF_000151845.1 Pteropus vampyrus
AGACACTAAAAGATATGAATAGGTTAAATATTCACTTATTACATTGCTTTAGAAGTTTTGAGTTTTCTTGTTATACTTGAAAAATGCAAAGAAACATTTTTAAGTGAATATATTATTTTTTTCCTGAATGGACTAAAGATTAATACGCATTCATGGAATTCTTTTTTTTTTTTTTTTCCTAACCAATTTATTGCAATTGGCTATCCTCAAAGGCCTTTCAGGAGCAGCAGAGTGATTCGAATGAAGTCTGTATTTCCTGCCCATTTAATGTAGTCATACTTCTAATTATATATAACAAGTTTTTCCTGGAGACCTGTTTTAAAAATATATTTTTGAGGGTTGGAGAAAAGTAATTACTTAGCTCTTAAACCCTTGGTTTGGTTTAGTTGTGGGAAAATGGGGTCTATAGGGTGTTACTGTGATCCATACTTCACCCTGAGAATCAAAATTATCTACCCCAACACTGCTTGGACAATAAGAACTGAAACCTTCACCCCCTGAAAAGATTCTTAGTGTCTGCATTACTAGAAAATTCTTTGAGTCCCTTGGGTTAAAATTCTCAGATTCATACTCAGCCGTAATCAAGTCCTTTGTTTTACTACTCCTCCATTGAAAGACCCACCTTACACAAAACTCCCAATTCTTAATAAATTTCAGTCTTGCCTTGTCTCCTTAAAATACTGCCAAAGCTCTGTGGCGATGGCATGCTCCATTATGGTAGTAAGCGATAAACTCAGTTTTGATTTATCAATAGATTGTGCTGATGATCTTTGGAGAGCTGGCATTCAACAGCCTACTTCCCAAATTTACCAGCATGATTAGGATTATGTGCTGAACTTCCCTGACCTCAATTTGAAAGACCTTAAAGAGCAACCAGGGGTTTGAAATTTTGTAATTATAAACTATGATTGCACTCATTTATCTTTATTTCGTAGGATGATTAAGAATAATATGTGACTTAGGTAGACTTTGTATCCATTTGTTCAACAAACAGTATCTGATTTGAGGGAAACATTTTTCCAGATTTTGGAGATATCATGGTGAATGAGTGGATATGTTTCTAGTCTTCAGCATGATTACATGCCAGGAAATTGAGGTAGAGAATGATCATGTGAACAAATAAATATGCAAGATCATTACAGCCTGTATAAGTATAGGAAGGAAATGAAAAGTGAGGACCTAGCAAAAGCCACTTAGAATAGAATGGTCAAGACACGAGAGGCCTTGTTAAAGAGGAAACATTTTAGCTGGGGTTTGGAGAGGGTCATCAGTCAGTCATCTATTGAGGAGCTAAAGGACAGTCTTTTCAAGTGAAGAGAATGATGGCAAGGGGAGATATTGGAACATTCAAGGAATAAAGGAATTCAGTCTGGCTGGAGTACCAAGAGTAAGGAGTAGAAAGAAATGTGCATACATTGAGATATGTTTTCAAGGAAGGACTGGTCGGGTTAGGTAAGAGGGATGAGGGAGTAATTGAGATTCATTCCTGATGGGTACCTGCCTATCACCAGGTAGAAGTCTGGAGGGAACAAATAATCATCAGTACTTGAATCCAGTTCTTTGTCACCTGACTCTCTACCCATCTCTGTCTGAACTCAGCCTCACTTTCTCCATGTTGGTTGCAATATTTTCTCCCTCAG
>NW_011907412.1:0-1289 GCF_000151845.1 Pteropus vampyrus
TATAGAGCCTAGTTCTAGCAATACAGATTGATTAAAGTGGCACAGCTCTTATAATTTATTTTGTGTATATAAAGGTGATTTTTACATATAAAAATGGAACCGTCCTCTATCAGGCAGCATCCAGGCACATTTTTATATTATTTAGCTGCATAAAGTATTGAACTGAGAATTAGGAGCTGTGGGTTTAGTTTATATCTCTACTTTTTTTTCTTTTTTCTTTGACCTTGACTTAGCCTATGACTGACTATGAGGGGGGAAGAAAAGCATAACAAAAATTCTATATGCTTAATAATTATCAAGCGTGTACTATTTCCACTTCCATCGAAACAAAAAGAGGAAAAAACACACTCTCTGAACTCATTTTACGTTTCTAAAAGCGGTTTTTATTCTGATCTAAACTTCAAAAGCCAAAGCAGTAATATTTTTAAAACACAAATTTGATCATGCTTAAAAGTCCGATAGTTCTGACACTGTGTTGCTTGGAATAACTCTTAACTCCATAGTATGGTTCTCAAAGCCCTTCTTCATAAATCTTGCCTCAGCCTATCTACCTCAGAGCTGAGCAAACATGGACAAAGCAGGGTCTCTGCCTTTCCTACCTCATTTCTTATCTCTCTGCTCCTCTCTTCACCCTCTCAACTTGTTACATTGGACTACTCGTTATTTGGAAAATGCACCCAACACTTCCTCCATACTCTCTTTGATGATTCTGTTCCTTCAGCTTAGAATATCCTTCTCTTTTTTTTTTACCTTCTTTTCTACAGCACGATCCAGAAAAACTCATCCTCAAAACATTCTCTAATATTTCTCTTCTTATCCAGTAATACATGCTCTTTCACTCATATATATGCTGCCATAATAGTGTATATATAACTGCCTTGTTATATTTAACTCGTGTTAGAGTAATTTTTGCTTGCATGTTTCTCTTGCTAGACTTTGAAACCCCTGAGATCAGAGACTATCCTTTGTTTGTTTTTAATTTTCTTGTGCCTTCCACAGTTCTTATTTGTACTAAGTGATCAGTCAGTATTTGATGGATAGTATTAAATTTCCGGTAATTTTTTTTTTTTTGTCGTTGTTGTTTTTAATAGAATTGAGACAATGGAACTGATATGAAACAGTCATGATTCTAGCAAAAATCCCAGTTTAGTTGGTCCTCTTCTATAGGAAGTAAACACAGTATTAATACTAATATCTACCTTTACTGGATGTTTACTATGTACTTGGCACTGTGTTAATGATTTCAGCGTAATTTAACTCAGTCCATTTAGTATATCCGAAAATGGGTA
>NW_011907413.1:0-1336 GCF_000151845.1 Pteropus vampyrus
TGATATTTTACATTATTTTATATTAGTTTCAGGTATATAGTATAGTGGTAAGACATTTATATAATTTATGAAGTGATCCTTTGATTAGTCCAGTACCTACCTGGCACAATATAGAGTTATTACAATATTATTGACTATATTTGCTATGCCGTAAATAGGGTTTTCTGTTTTCTATTATATTTTCTAATTGATTATCATTCTGAAAGGAACCATTGATTTTTGTATGCTAATATTTTATTCCTGCAATACTGACTTTAGTCCTGATACTTATAGTAGTTGTTCAGTTAGTTCTTTTAGATATTCACACTGTTTACCAAAGATTATTTTTTCTTCTTTTTCTATATTCGTATTTGTTATTTATATTCCTTATCTTATTGGTTGCAAGTGCACAGACAGTGTCGGGTAGTAGTAGTAATAGCAGAATTTCTTGCATTAATATCTGACTTTAATGAGAAGGTGTCTAATTCACAATTAATGCAGCATTAGTTTTCTGTATATATTCAATATATTTCTGAAAATAATGCATATTGCCTCTTATTTATGATATATGGTATTTAATATATATCATAGAACATATATCTTATGTGATATTAAAGGTAAAAATATAAATTATGCTTGATAAATGTTATTTAAATCCTCAGGATATTATTTATAATTCTTTGGTTATGATAACAACAATTTAGAGAATGACATGTCAAAAAAAAGTATCTACTTTCTACACATACTCCCATACTCTAGGGAATAATATACAAATTTCTTAACTTTACCAATTATGTCACCTATAACAATCTTTTGATACATTTCTAGATACTTACTGAAAGTAGGCATTTCCTAACTTCTCTTAGTTAGCCTATAAACATGTAATAAAGTGTTGTGTTGGGGTAGGGGTTTTTTCCCTGCATTTCCACATTGGCTCAGGTATACCCATCCACTAAGAATTTGTGTGACTAAGTAACTAGTTATTTTCTTTTGGATCTCACTTATTTCCTTCTTCATGATGTCCTAACTATTTTTCTAATATTTTCCCCCAAATTTAAGCACCTTTTGGGGAGTGGGGAGGGGTTATCATACCTTAAAATCCCACTCGGCACAGGCTTCAGAATGAAATATCCACAGTGCAAAGAAATCGTTTTCTTAATAAAATTGCCTAGTTTGCATTACATAATTATAATGCATTATTATGCTAATAAAATCTCTTTATATATACATTTCTTTCTATAGCTGTATATTTATATCTAATTAAGAACTTCATCCAAGAATTTGAAAAGGGAGCAGAATGGAAGCAAAAAGGAGAACGAGGGGCAAGAAAACCTTCTCCCTTTGATGCTTGACAACT
>NW_011907414.1:0-2300 GCF_000151845.1 Pteropus vampyrus
CTTTTAGGGAAGAAAAATGTGATCACAGGGTTTAAAATTTAAAATCCAGGATAAAAATGCCTCAAAATAAATCCTGCCTTATTGGGTATTATAGTATTTTTATATTCCAGAGAAAATGAGAGAACTGTAGATATTATTAAATGAAAATGAGGAAGAAATTAAAAGACAAAAAAATGGAGTGAGTATAATTCAATACCTAAACATACTCACATTGTCTTATTTTTTAATGTTTTTCTCTATCTTTTTTATTTTAAAATCTATTTAGAATCCAAATTTGTTAGACTGTTACTAAGAATATTTCCAGCATTACATGACTGTGCACTAGAAATGATTCTATTCTAGTTTTCAGTAGTCTTTAGAAAAAGAAAAGTAGGTATATAAAGTTGCAAATGAATAAGTATCTTGCTTCGTTTTGTATATGATAAATATAATTTTTAACAAAACTTCTACATTAGTTATGTCAAATGTTTTTTGAGGGTCATAAACATGTTGCTAAAACTTTTTCTTTATTTGAAGTGGATGCTTTGAACTGAATTGAAATACAAAGCAAACAAGTTTCAAAGCCCACAGCTTATTTTTAACCAGGCCATTCTGAATTATGAATGATAGGCGTATTTTTGAAGTCTTGTTTCCTTAAAATGGTTTTCTTCAGGAAAAGGGCTTTGAAAACAAAATATTTGTTCCAATGATATCCCAATTTTTTTTTTTACATATACTTTATTATAGAATCCATATATTAACATCTTTTATACTTTTTATATTGCAAAATTCAGTATCTGGCTAGGAACAATCATTTGTCAATGGTCATTGGAATTTCATGGCTTCATATTTTTCTTTTTAGAATAGTCACTATAATTAAGCAAAGTTGGCAGAGTAGATCACGGATATACATATCTACAATTAAATACAATTTTGCCTAAGTTATTTACAGCCGACCAACAATGCATTAATAGATTATTTTGAAACATGTCAAGGAATTTGCTAGAAGATTTACTTTGTGTAAGATTTCAGAGATAAGACTTATAGAAATTTCATCTTGAAATTTAATATCTTTGCAATTGCCTTTATTTATTTATTTGTTTAAATATACACAATTAGGTAGACTTTGTTCAGGACATATATTTGCTTAATACCACACATAAGAGCCTCTAAGTACACTGAAAAACTTAGATCAAAAACACTTTATAAATTCAAACTATATTCATGTCTTGTTACAGTATGAAAGAAAATGAGAACTGTTTAGTGACTAAAAATTGTGCAGTCATTTTCTCACGTAGTAGCTATAAAAAGTGTAAGTGCGTGTTAATGTGTATATGTGTGTGTCTATGAACTGAGATGAGGAAAGCCATGTGTAACAATTAACAGAGAATCCACTCTGTTATATGGGATATAGGTTTTCCTCTGTATTTAAATCAGAACACTAACCATAACTATGGAATAATGTTTTGTTTTGGTCTTCTACTTTTTAGGTGGCACAAAAATTCTATCTCCTATGTCTCTAAACATTAAAAAGTTATTTAAATCTAAAAAAACACTATATTGTTTGCCATAGTATAAATATGGTGCATGTCCTAAAATTTATAGTTTTGACATATTATTTCAAGAATGGTTTAATTTTTTTTTTTGATCTTCAGTCTTATTAGTGCTAGACTTGACATTTTGAGAGAAATAAATGTAAAACATGATGCATATTTCCTAATGACAAAGAGCTTACAAATCAGTGGGACAAATACAAGCATACAATAAAGGATATGCTGTTTTTGTGAGTGAAAACAATGGATGTTAACAAACTCTAAACCGTACACCTAATAGTGAGTAATAGAGATCAGAAAACCTGACTCATCTGGTTTTACTTTTACTTCAAAGAATGTTCTCCAAATAGAATTTGAACTTCAGGAATGTACTTTTAAGTCACACCAGATAAGAATTCTCCAGTGGGGCTGACTCAGAATACAGCACTACCTTCTTTTAATTAACCAGTGTCAAATATTGAAAAAGACTGTAGAAGTAGCTACTATGTGTAATAGCAATGTATTTGTTTTCATAAAGCTTGAGCCATATCTTTCTCTTAAAAAGAGATTTCAAAGGTAATTTTTAAAATAAATTCATGTACAGTATAAATCAATTTAATTTGACTCTGGTCTCAGAGATTTCAGTGAGTTCCCATAGACATTTGAAACCAAAAATGTGTCCATTGCCATAATCATTTACCTGAGCAGTAAATCTAGTTGGAATAAAGTACTTCCTGAATCCATTTACCTGTGGAGATAAGATTTCCACAATGTTTTGGGTGTCTTATA
>NW_011907415.1:0-1998 GCF_000151845.1 Pteropus vampyrus
AGAGAGAGAGAGAAAGGAGGAGGCTGACTGCCTCACAGATAGTAGCTTTATGAGGGCCCAAGATGTCTTATTCATGGTATTCATAATACCTGTAATAATTACTGGCACATAGTAGGTACTCTCCATTTTTAAATGAATAAAAATTTTTAAATACTGAGACTCACCATTTAAGACCTAAAATATGTGGTAAAAAATAATAAGGTTCTTATGATCCCCATCAGGGAACACTACTACTCTTTTGCCATTCAACAGTCTCTCTCTCCAATTCCTTTCGTCTGAATGTAGCTTCATTGATTATGAAAAGATTACTTGGCAATGCTTAAGGTAACAATCCATATTAAAAATTTGTAATAAAAAATCAAGTTAATTTCGAAAGTTGCTTTAACACAGCAGTCTTACTTTAACTCCCTTTTCAATAGAAGCCCCCTACACTGGGCATTCTGGGGAGCCTGCCCTGTATCCTTTTTTTAAAAAGTTCACATTGTGACAGATGATTACTAGAATTATTGGGAGTGATCACACTGTAAGTTATAAAAATGTCGAATCACTATATTGTACACCTGAAACTAATATAACCAATATGACTGTATAAAAACTTTACTTGAAAATAAATAAAATGCCTTATCTGCGGATGATTCTGAAAGGTCCTCAGGGTGAGAATTACTGCATTGAACTCTTATTTCTTACTATCAAGTAATCCTAGTCTTTAATGAACTGAAAAAACATTACACAGAATTTGTAAAACAAAGCTTCTACACTTGTATAAAAGTGAAAAAAAAAAAGTGACTTAATCAGTTCAAGAGACTGGCAGCTTTTAAAAGAGGTACAGAGAACGCTATGCCAAAGCCAGATGCTTTGCAACCTAGGATGTGACCTAGGATGGTGGCATTGAGATAGAAAGGAAAGGATTAAAGAAGATATGTGAACAGCATAGTTATTAACTTTCATTTTTCTGAGTTAAATGGAGATCCCTTTGTACTCTGTAATACACTGAATACAGTCATGCATCACTTAACAACAAAGACTCGTTCTGAGAAGTGTCAATAGGCAATTCTGTCCTTGTGCAAACATCATGGGGTACATTTACACAAATCTAGATGGCATAGCTTAATATATACCTAGGCTATATGTTAAAACCTACTGGCCTTAGGCTACAAGCCTGCATAGTATGATACTGTACAAAACAATAAATCTAGCACAAGATAATATAATCCAATCAAGAGATGAGGTAAACACAGTATATATGAGGATGCCGCAGGTGTAGCATGGCATACTGTTTTACAGTAAACCTTTTTTTATAATTAAAGAGTACACGCTAAAATAACAATAAAAAGTATAAGATAATAAATACATAAACCAGTAACACAGTTGTTTATCATCAAGTATTATGTACTATGCATACAGTTGACCCATGAATAACACATCTTTCAAGTGTGAGGTTCCTCTCATATGTGGACTTTTTTTTCAATAAATACAGTCAGCCCTTCCCATTTGGTATTCAACTGTGAATATAAAACAGTCTATTTGACCCACAGTGGGGAATCCAAAGTTGGGAATGTGAAAATATCGTTTTCCATGCATGGTTGGTCGAACCCAAAGATGGGAAAGGCGACTCTAGTGTCAAGACTTATGTGTGAATTTTCCACTTGGCAGGAGTCTAAGCCTCTAACCTCAGCTGTTCAAGGGTCAACTGTGTCCTACTTTTATACTACTGGCAGCACAGGTCTGTTTACACCAGCATCACCTCAAGCATGTGAGTAATGCACTGCACTATGACATCATCAGGTGACAGAAAAATTTTCAGCTCCATTATAATATGGGAACCATCCATCTGCAGTTGACTGAAGCACTATTATGTGGCCCATGACTGTGACTGTAACAGCATTGTTTCCCAGAACCTGGAAACATGTGACAGGTTACTACTAGTCCTGCAAGGTGGTCAAGGGTCCAAGGAATGGGAATCTACTGTCAGCATCAACTTTTATGTAACCTCCAGGG
>NW_011907416.1:0-2442 GCF_000151845.1 Pteropus vampyrus
AAAGAATGCACATGAATCACAAAGCCAATTGTGTAAAATGTTAACAATAAATGATTCTAGGTAAAGTGTATATGGGTATCTGGGTGTTCTTTGTACTATTTTTATATTTACAGCTTGTCTATAAGATTGAAATTATTTCCAAATAAAAAGTAAATTAAAAAGAGGGTAGAAATATGTCAAATATATCAATAATCACAACAAATAAAAATTTATTTCATTAAATACTTGCATAATTTTAATATTTCATGTTTGAGAAAGTCATTTTTTTGAAATACAAATTCTCAAACTGTCTTATTTTTCATACTAAAGATTGGTTCAAATTCAAAAGTGGAAATATAAGAAGTCAGTGATAATGTGAAAGTTTTCACACTATTTAGTACTCAGCAGTCCCCATACTTAGCAGTTCTTGGGTTCTCAAAGTGCTGCTCAGTGGGAATCTTTAGAATGGGAGACTCCCAGGTACCCTGGCCTGGCCTTCACCATCACCAGAGAGAAGCAGGATTCTTCCTGCGGCATAAATCAAGGCAGTAGGAGCTCCTCTCCCTCAATAGTGCAACCTTCCAGATGCCCTCAGCTGCTCCTTCCCTGTCCTGTCCTGCCTGCTCCCTGATGTCCAGCCCTGTCCAGCCTGCAACACTCTCTTATAGTGGTCCATGGACATACAGCCACTTTAGTATTCAGACGGGAGATTATTAGGAGTGACTCACTGTTTATAATTGTCCCCAAAACAAGAATATCATTTCACAAAGTGCATCCTGCCCCAAAGAACGACAGTCTACATCAGATGAAAACAAATAGATTAAAGGGAAATGTTAATTGGAAGTAGCCAATTAAGCTTTTGTTATGTCAGATTAGTTTAGGCTTACAACCACATTAAATCAGGACATCAAAAGGCCTTGCCCTAGAATAATAAGTCAGGAACCATACTGACAGTTTCTTCTGTAAATTATCTGTGTAAGCCCTTTTGTTATTTCCTCTTGTCACAGCCTTGGTGGCTGCTGGTTTTCGGTGTGGGGGAGGATTGTTGTGTGAGTGATCAGAGAATGATTTCCAGTTGACAAAGTGTCAGCTATCAGCTCCAATTGCATGTCTAAAATTCAGCATATTAAAGCTAATCTGACTTTTTTTTCTCACTTTTATTTTCCCTTTTTGGTTTCCTTGCCTATGCTTTTTGGAATTTAACTTCATCTGGCAGAAAAGGTTTTATTGATTTGTGCAGGAGCCAAAAATAAAAGGCCATGAAAGTACACAAGGAAATTTAGAGTTAGCTTTCTGGATGATGCTGGATAACCCAAGATGGAGGTGGTCACAGGGGGTGCTCCGTGTATTTGTGCAACTTATTATTCTGGTTTTTGCCTGTCTTTCAAGAGGAAACACAAGGTTAGTATATTGGACATGATAGAAACATTTATTTCTGTTCCTCTTTGCTGCTCTTCATGGCTGGTGCAGTTGTTTGAATATTTGGGCTGTCTATCCTTGGTCTGGGGTAATTACCACTGTTGGCGTGTTAGGGAGTGTGTTGTCCCCCAAAGACAAAGATTACCACTCCTCAGTGTCTTCCTGACTAAATTGCCTCTGGGCTGTACACATATTCATGCTGAGTGTGACACTGATGCTGACCTCTTTCGTTTTGGCAAGTATTCAACATCTAATAGGTGTAAGGTACCTGAGTTGGGAAAGGTCCAACTAGAAATCATAAGACATAAGCATCAGTCCCACAGGAAAGAGCTTGCCCCTCGGACAACGTTATCCGGATCACAATCATTAAACTGCTTTGGTTACATAAATTACTTAGTGACAGTTTCTACGAGACCTTTGTGAATAACATGCACAGTGTAATGATTGTGTTGTAAAGTACAAGTCTCATCCAGGGAGAAACAGAGTGAGTATACTGTATAGTTCACTCCATGTGACAAAGAGATGAGGGTTAACCCCATAAGTAACAGAATTAAATTTTTTTTTGGTGAGGGGAGGGAAATCCTCCTTCTCCCATCCTGCACAGCTGTCCATCAGCCCCATCACAGCTATTTCATCCCCGACACTACCAACGCTACAGAATTGCTGTTTTTCTGTCTCCCCCTTTGTTCTGTTTCTTGTCTCATCACTTTCCCCATCTTATGGCCTTAGTGCCTTCCTGACAGAGTCAGCCCATGAAGGTGACCCTTTCTCTCTCAGACCTCCCATCTCTTCCTGGGAAGACCAGATACTGAACTAACTTCAGGGTCTCCTAGGTCAGCCTCAGCTCTCCTTAATGCAGAGTCTTCCAGATGCTCATGAGTTTTTTCTTGCCTTAAAGAATATTTATGGTGTAGGATTAATTCCGGATAGCAACTATTTCAGGGAAACTGGAGGTTCTGGAAAACTGGATTCTGGAAAGTTGAAGATTTACTCCATTTATAAATAGATGGGAATTTACTGGGCATTTCTTAAATAGTATTTTTT
>NW_011907417.1:0-3430 GCF_000151845.1 Pteropus vampyrus
CAACTACTCAGCTCTGCCATTGTAGCTTGAAAGCAGCCACGGACAGTACATAAATGAATAAGGACAGCTGCATTTCAAAAATAAACCCTACTTACAAAATCAGAGCCAGCCAGGTTTGACCTGTGGGCCACAGTGTAAGCAATGTTATCCCTAAGCCGGAATTTGGGTTCCACAGCCAAGAAGGTGGGAGATACGTGCTTTTCTCTTTCCTACATCCTCCCTCCTCCTGGCTCTTCTATTCTGGTTCTAGCTCTGGAGGAAAGGCAGAATAAAAGATGTTTGGCATGTAACTGTCCAGGGTGAGCTGGCTGTCAACAAGGGGACCTCAATCGTTTTCATGAAAATCCTGCATTTGCGGCAGCTGAGATGGCCACCCACCAGATTTCCGTGGGGCACCTCAGACAATCTAACTCCTCGTCTGCCAGCTCAGTGTAGAATGCGGCAGACCCCACTGATGACAGATGCAAATCCCAAGCTGCTCTCAGGAGCCTTGGTGGGTCTTCGTGAATGTCAGCTCCATCCTCTGTGCAACCCCATGGCTTGTCCATGCTGGGGTGATCCCTGACATGCTTGCATCCCCAATCTTAGCTCTCCACTATGTCCCAATTATGGGGCCTGAACACCTCGACAGTATGCACCTCCGTGCCCCTTGGGAGCCAGAAATTTGAGGAAGCATGCTCTGCCCGTCTCTGAGCCACGACCCCTGCCACCTCCCTCAATATTCCTTCTTCATCTAAAGTCATCTAATGGCTCAACGGATACAGAGGAATGAAGGATCTGTCTCTCCTCCTTGATGATACTATAAACCTGAAGAACAATTTGTGATCTTAGCCCAGGGTTTCTCAGTCTCTGTACTATTGATACTTGGGGCTGGATTACTCAGGATGGAGGCGGGGGCACTTTGTGCTGGAGGATGTTTAGCAGCATCCTGGCCTCTACTCGCTAGATGCCCATAGCAACCCCCAGGTGTGACAATCAAAAATTTCTCCAGACATTGCCAAATGTCCCTGGGTGACAAACAAACGAAACTCTCTGGCTAAGAACCATTGTCTTAGGTTGAGGTCAACCGTTGCCTCTGCTGTCAGCTATAGGTTCTAATTCCCAATTAATTCCAGAAAACCAGGAAAGACCACAGGCAAGATCTCACATATTACATTACCCTTTGGTACAAGGTCAGCATAATTGTCCCTCTTTTACACATGAGAAAACTAAGGCCGGGGTCACACAGCCAGGAAACAGCAGAGCCTAGGTTTGGACCCAAGCCTGTCTGATGCCAAAGCTGATACATATTTTAAAACTGCTCACGATCTGATCGAGAAACGAACATTGTGAAGGTTTTCCTGGAATGGAGAAGTTTGCCACGATTCACATTAGCGAAAAGGGGACTAGAGACTGTACTTGCCCTTCCCCTGGAGCGTTCCATCTAATTGTGACAGCAGCAGATCGGGGTAAATATTATTCTCCTCATTTTACAGATGAGGAAACTGAGGTCCAGCAAGTCTAACAAATGGTGTGAAACCATCTTGGCAAAGATTTTTAAGGCCTGTATCTCTGTTCAGAGCTTTGCCTTGTCAACATCCCCCACCGCCAGAAAAAATTGGGTGGCTGCTCCCCAACAAGGAAGCTGAGTCTAACTTCCTACCTGAGACTCTACCTCTCTAGCCAGACAATAGGAAAGGCTCCGTGATAAGTGAGAACGACACCCCCTGTCCTTGGCCTCTTCTTGTGACCTCTTTCCTTGCCCCAGCTCTGTATGCAGTACTGGCCCGAGAAGACCTCTGGGTGCTATGGGCCCATCCAAGTGGAGTTTGTCTCCGCAGACATCGACGAGGACATCATCCACAGAATATTCCGCATCTGTAACATGGCCCGGGTAAGCGTGCGGCCGCCATGGCATCTCGTGCCCCTCCTCCCCAAAACAGATGGAGGCACGCCGGCCCCGAGTCTGCGCTGTGCTCTCCCCATCATCTCATCTCGTCCTTGGGAGGGCGATGCCTCCGCTGATTCCAGCTCCAGGCCCGGCAATGGCTCTGACACACAGAGACGCATGGGGCAACATCCAGCTCACCATCTGCCTGTTTCCTGACACACTTGCTGCTGTGTAGACAGAACTTCTCAGAAATTAGCACTTTCCCACTGTGTCACAGTGTTCTGGCATGAGTCGATGCAGCCCTTTAATTGGATCCAGTAAGCTTTGGGCTAGACCCTGGGCACACCACCAAAATGAAACATAATTAGCTGCTTCCATGAGGAATTCACTGGCTGGGTGGAGGAGAACTGGGTGGGAGGGAGCGGGGGAGTAACCTATGAGATGGTGGCTGATTAAAGTGGCTCTGGCCTTTACTGGTGACCCAGGATGAACAGAACTCCATCCTGGACCTCAGAGTCCGCTATCGAATGGAAAAACGAGATGTGTCCTGGCACATGAACCCCAAGGAGGGACATGAATTCCGCCTGGTAGAGTCAGTGCAGACTTTCCCTGGAGAAAGGGACATTTGAACTGGGTTTGGAAGACGGAGTGGGTGTTCTGCAGGTCAAGGGTAGGGGGCAGGGGGCTCACGGCAGGAGTATCAGTGTACATAAAGCTGTGGAGAGGAGTAAGGCTCTCCCCATGATGACATGGCTCGGATCCCATGTAGTCTGGCTTCCACTATAGTGCGGCAGCCCCCAGGGCATTTGGAGGGCTGGCACCCCCCAGCTTCCCCGCTGAACAGCCCTAACACCTCTCTGTTCTCAGCCACAGGATGGGTATCGTATCGTCCAGCACCTCCAGTACATTGGCTGGCCCGCCTACCGGGACACGCCCCCCTCCAAGCGCTCCCTGCTCAAAGTGGTCCGACGGCTGGAGAAGTGGCAGGAGCAGTATGATGGGAGGGAGGGACGCACCGTGGTCCACTGCCTGTGAGTACTGTGGAGGGGTCCCCAGGGCCACAGGGTGGCGGGTGATAGGGCATTCTTGAGGATGCCACTGGCCACAAACACCAGTCCTAGGCTTGCCTGGCCGTACCACACCTCAACACCCCTTAAAGCCCAATGGGAGTACATTCAAAGAGCTACAATCCTTTAATAGATTGGGGTAGCCAGTTCGTTGCCCTGAACTAACACTATATATTTACTGATGCGAAACTCGGTGGCCCTTCCACAAACGTGGGGGGTGTGCATACTGCTCCCCAGGGCTCCCGCGAGGGAGTATAAGCCCCACGCTCCAACAGGAGGCATAATATGTCCTGCCAGTCACATGAGAGCTCAGGATGAAGTGGGTTCCACTGACTAGATCCAACTCTATTATTCCCGGAAGAAGAGAAAGAAGAAAGGGGAATGCATTGATTACGTGAGCTTGATGCCAGACAATTTAAATGAATCACCTCATTCCATCTGTGAGGTAGACATTATGTGAGAAGACAGAGCCACAGACAGAGAAAGGAATCAG
>NW_011907418.1:0-1814 GCF_000151845.1 Pteropus vampyrus
GCCGTCTGCCGACCGCGTTCCATCTTTTGGACTCCAACTTTCTCCCTCAACCCCTTTTAGACACTCCAGCTCCCATCATTAGCTGGGAACGACTCCCCATCCCCCTCTGCCCCCTGCCCCTGGCATCCACTAACCAACCCACCCTCTGTCTCCGTGGATGTGCCTGTTCTGGACATGTCACATAAATGGAATCGCACAGCGTGTGGCCTTTCGCGTCTGGCGTCTCTCACTGAGCGTCGTGTGTTCAAGGTGCATCCACGTTATGGCGAGCATGAACGCTTTAGTCCTTTTTATGGCTGAATAATATTCCATAGCTTTGTTTTAAATATCCTTTACTGTAAGTTCATAGCCTGTCCCTTTTTAAAATGACAAAATTATCAGGTGGCAAAATCCCTGGAAACACAGCAAGTGGCTCTCGTGAGCGGAGTGAGCCCGCTCAGGCACGCCACTGGTCCACGGGCAGCCAGCCTCCAACACATGAATTCTTCATGCCTCACACAAAGGGTGTCAATAATTGATAGGCCTGCTCGGCAGGGCCAAGCCAGCCGCTCCGTCTCTCCTCTCTCAGCCCTGGCTGCAGCGGCCCAGGGTGGCCTGGGAGGGCAGGCCTCTGCCCACCATGCCAGAGGACCCCACAGTCCTTGTTCTACACTCCCCTCTGGACTGACTTCAGGGCGCCCCCTGCATCGAGCCCTTTAAATCATCACTCAGACCGCTTGGTCAGTGCCCACTTTAAATATGGGCAAAGGGAGAAAGGAATCTGCTTGCCAGAGGTGGGGGAGACACCTGCGGTTCTCATACTGGGTTTCCCAGAGCCCTTCCTAAGGACGTACGGGCAGGGTCTGGCCACCGGCCAGGCTGCGGCCGGAGCCAGGACACTCGCACGTGTGGTCAGATTTCTACTGAGTGAAGAGGGCTCTACCCACTTATCTCTCCGCTGCCTGGGCCCGGTCCGCTGGTGCCCCATGTCCGTCCTCCCTGCAGCAACCACCAGAGGGCGCGCGTGAGCACCCGAGTCAGGTCCTGCTCCTGCTGATCCACAGCCCTCCAGGGCCCCCACCTCCCTCAGGGTGAAAGCCCAAGTCCTCCCGGGAGCCCACAAGGCCCTGCACGACCTGCCCCTGTCCCTTCCCTGCCCTCCCCTCGTCCCTCTCTCCCCCTCGCTCACTCTGCTCCGGCCACAGGGGCCTCCTCGTGCCTCAAGGCCTTTGCCCTACCCCCCAGGTTTCCACACGGCTGTTTCTTGTCATTCAGGCCTCACCTCAAATGCCACCTCCGCCGGAGGCCCTCTCGGAACGCCCATCTAAACCAGCTTCCCCATCCATCAGACTCTTCACCATCTTCACGCAGTTACAGCTAAGTGTGACGATTTCCTGGACGGACGTCTGTCTCTCCCAACCCCCAAGCCTGGCTCCCAGGAGGTGCTCAGAACCTACTGCTGAAGGAATGAATGACCCCTCAGCACCGGAGAGGCACAGTCAGAGATCCTGCTCAAGGGCCCCACCGTTCAACCAGGGAAACTGCGGCCCAGAGAGACAGAGATGCCCCTGGACGACACAGTGGCACGGGCTCGTTACATGAGCCCCTCTGGCGGAGGGCTCCCCCAGGCAGACACTCCCCAACCTCCACCACCCCGCTGGAGGAAGGGGAAACTGGAGGACAGCACCTTAGAAGACCTCAAGGACTCGGCCGGAGGTGCCTCTGTGAAAGCTCAGGAGGGTGAGACTCCAGCGGAGGCCGTCTGGTGGAGGGGCGTAGGGGGACCCCAGGAGAGTGTGTGCGGTGCAGCTGGGCCGGGTCCTGCCAGCTCTAGG
>NW_011907419.1:0-1806 GCF_000151845.1 Pteropus vampyrus
AGTATTCGTTATTGTTTATGTTCAATGCTCACTTAAGGAGTTCAATACAGTTCCCATCTATAATACTCCTTACAATAAGTCTAAATAGTAGATTTTCTTACTTTTCCAATCTCCCCAGATTTCCCATCTGTGAGAAAATTGAAACTATAGTGGTAGCAGTAGCAGAAATAACAATACCAATTAAAATACTAACAATGGTCACCTTTAACAAAATGTTTACTAGGAGGCTAGGCACTGTGCAAGGACTCTCATTTCTCATATAATGATTTCATTAACCCAAACAACACTGATGTAGGTCTTGTTATAATTATCTTCATTTTTCAGATAAGAACATTAGGTGGTGGGGAGGTGAAGCAACATGTTAAAGAGCACATAGCTAGTAAGCTGCAAAAAGAACTGAACACAGGCCTGAGAGGCCCCATCGACAGAAACCATTCTTTGGTTGTGGAGAATAGCTCTGAGAAAAACTCCTTCCCAAAGTGTGGACAGTAGGACCACACCAGAAGAGATGTCATGTCAAATATTGAGAAATTTGCTGAATTCCTCACAGCCCTGTGGCTACTTGTTTTATTTCATGACATCCACTAAAATCTGAATCAAAGTGAGTGGCCTGGCAGTTTTAATATTCCCATGGTCAGCATTTGAGTTAATAACAGTTTGACCTTTGCCAAAAGGCAGAGTTGACACCTGTGATGGGCCTCAATCTTAAGGGGACAGACACAATGTGTGATTTTGCTTCTTTAAAAAGTTTTATCAGCCTAAGTCAGTAAAATGAAATAACCCTTTCTAAGAGCTGGACAAAGACATTTTTCTCTAGCTTATTGGAACCGCTTTTTTTTTTTTAAATTTTGCATAGTTGCTCCTGATTGACTACTCACTAACTACTAGTCACTGTACTTAGAAACACTCGGGATACATTATCTAATTTAATCCTTCAGACAGCTCTCTGAGGCAGATTCCCTTATTACTCCCACCTTTTCCTGTCTTTCAGTCCTCTCACCTGTTTTTGTAAGCCTTTCCAAGGGTTATAGAAGAAACTTAAGACATTCTATTACTTGTATGAGCTGAGTGTATGGGCTCTATTGCTCTTAGTATCCCAGATGAGCTGTGGCTCTTGAAAGGGGTTCACTGAGCAGAGGTTGGAAGAGAGAATAATAGATACACAGCAACACTTTCAACCAGGCTCATCTTTTGACTGGTACCCAGGACAACTGTTGTTTTCACTGAATTAAATTACTTTAAAAACACCTGAATGTGGTCAATCCTGTTTGGGGGTCTCCCTATTCTCAACCCTTTCTGATACAGCCTGACCCATTTTCATAGTGCTGTTAGAACTTTGGGGTCATGAGCACTAATTTAAACCTTACTTCAGTCAGTAAAACCTTCTCACCCTATTTATCCTCTTATCTTCAGTTTTCTTATCTGTCAAAAGGGATTATTATATTCATTATAATAGACACTTTTTGAGTGTTTATTATGTGCCAGATACCGTTCTAAGTACTTTACGTTTATTTTCTCATTTAAATGTCACAACATCCTGATGAAGGAGGAACAATTACTGCCTCTGTTTTATTAGTGAAGAGAGAAAGACATGGTGATTAGGTAATTTACTAAGTTCACACAGCTAATGAGTGATAGCGTTTGTCTTCCCCTAACCACTTTATCAAAAGTGACTTCCTCACTCTGCCTCACAAATTGTTCTTTATCAAAATGATTCTCAAACTGTGCTGCCCTTTAGAGTTACCTGGGGGCCTTTTAGATTTCTCAATTATAATAAAATAAGCTCTTTATGAATTTTGAATATTA
>NW_011907420.1:0-2193 GCF_000151845.1 Pteropus vampyrus
TGAGAAGAAAGGTACATGAGAATGACCTCTCAACGATGTCCTCTTTCCCAATTCCGGGGTCCCCTAGAGCAGGGGTCAGCAGTCGCTGGGGACACATGGGCACTGTCCAGCCCACTGCCTATTTTCGTAAAGTCGAAGTGGAACGCAGCCCTGCTCTTGTGGTGAGGCAGCTGCTGTCACAGTACAGCAGCAGCATCACGTGGTTACAGCAGAAAGCTGTGGCCCACAAACCTGGACGTGCTGAAGCTCTGACCCTCTACAGAAACAGCGTGCCAGCCACTGCCCTCGAGGCATATGGCACCTCACGGCCTCCGTGTGTGGGAATGGAGATGGGGTCACTGATCTAGAACATTTTGGGTCAGGAAACGTTCAAGTAGGACACGCCTTGCTAGACCTAGTGCCTTCCCGCCCCGGTGCTGCCCCCAGACCACCCACAGCACGTTCCGCTGAGGCGCCAAGGGGTAGCTTGTAGCCCCCCTAGATTTCTGTCCCCATAAACTAGTGCCACTTGTCATAATCAGGATGCTAAAACAATGAAAAGGGCTAAGTTACATCATAGCAAGTACTTTACATCCCTGGAAATAATTTCCTTAATGAGAAGGCATCTCATCAAGTTTCAGACCAGGGCGGAAGCCTGCAGCAAAAGGAGGGTCTTAGGTTTGGCATGGTCAGTACCAAGGCTCCTCCCTCGCTTAGTAGGACAGAGCAAATCTTAACTGATTTCTTGGACTTAGATACTGAGCATTGATTCTTAAATGGTGCAGGTGTAAGACCTTTTATCAAGTCTTCTAAGGATTTCTAAATAATGTTCAAAATCGTTTGAGTTGCTGAGGTCAGTTGATAACTAATTTTTTCCCTCGATTTTGCTCTAAACAAATTCGGCACGATCCAGGAATATACCTGGTAGCTCTAGTTTGCGGTATTGGTGTAAACTTACTTGCCTTATGAGGATAAATTCAGTGTTCAGATATGCAAATATTCCTACAAGATAAGTTCATTTCCACACGGTTCCTAGCAGTGTATGTGATCTGGCCGATTAAAGGCTTCGTCAAGACTGGAGAGTCTTTTCAAAACTGGCGTTGCAGGTGAGAGAGACCGTCCCGTGCAGAATTCAGTGTGCTCCAGACAGGAGGCAGGCGGAACTGCTCGTCCCTTCCCCCAGCCGAGAAGGAAAGAGCGACGCTGTGCACATGACTTACACCTTAAACGGCCCCCTGAACGTGTCTTCAAACCACGCTGCACGTCCTCCGTGGCGCTGGCTCCCTGGGGGAACAGCAGTGCTCAGGCGTTGCTTCCCAGGCAGCAGCGTGACGTCTGGAACGAATCTCTCCGCAATGTGCGCTGTCACGCTGCCCGATCCACACCAGCAGCCGTATCCGCCTCCCCATCCATCCCGCCGACAGCAATGCCCAGCATCCTCTCCAGCCTGAGAAGACTCTTGGGGAAGTTCTGTGACTGGAGGGCAGACGTACTCGTAGGCCTGCCCCCGCCACCCCCCGAACCCGGGCGTGGAGGCTCGCGGTCTGTGCGGGGTGGGTCATCCTCAGTGCCGCCTACTTGAGTTTAATCCTGAGTCTTATTATCGGAAATACCGAGTTTACCGAAGAGAGTACATTTTTCTGATACACATTAAAATATTTAGCTATTAAAATCATTGTGTTATATACATCAGTGGAGTGTTTTATGCTTTCTGAGAAACCCTATCTGCTGCCACTTTTATCGGTGCTTTTTTTCCTGATTTATGGATTATCCTAATTACTTTCAATACCCGCTCCCCACCTCGTTCCCCCTACATATTATCATCGCCATTCTCTATAACGAAAATATTTTTCACATGAAAAGGATTCCTCTATTCCGATTATTCGTCTCTTCGGGCCCCTCACCTGTGAAACAGACAGGTGTGTCCTGGGGTTTTCTCACTCGTCGGAGCCTCGGTGGTCTGGACTAGAAAGTGGGGCGATTACACTTCCTCTGCAGAGATTCAGTGAGATCAGAAGTCTGGCAGGAACTAAAATAACAGCTCTGTGGAAACCTCTGGCGGCGTTTTACCACGCTGGCATTCTGAACGCGAACCAGGCGGGAGACCCTACCACAATCCACACTGAGATCCAGCTACCGTCGGGCTGGATTTGTTCTGTCGAAGCCGAGCACTGTCCAGCACTTCTCACAGGCATTCTCTCATTCATCCTCACC
>NW_011907421.1:0-1909 GCF_000151845.1 Pteropus vampyrus
GGATCTGGGGCAGTGTGACGACTCTGGGATACGACAGCAGTGGACTCAGGTCGTCACGGTCCAGACCCACGGAGCGCAGCACCCAGAGCGAGCTGTGATGCAAGCCCCGCGGCTGACGAGGTGTCAGCTCTGGCTCACGGACCGGAACAGCTGCGCCACCTGACACGCGTGTGAGACGGGGCTGCAGGCGGGGGGGTCGGGGAGAACACGGAAAATGTCCTTTCTGAGCAACTTTTCTGTAACCCTAAAGTCATCATATTGAAAAATCTATTAATTTTTTAAGTGACCCAAAAGGTGCCCCTGACGCTAATCACTGTTCTTTCGTAACGACAAACCCACTCGGGGTCAGTGGGCTCCCCCCACCTCACCGTGCTAAGCTCATTCAAGGTGCCCAGGTGGACGCACACTCTGAGGACAGGGGTTGGGGACAACCGTGTCACTGCCGCATCCCCCGTCCTCAGAAGGACACCTGGCTCACAGAAGTGCTCGCGGCCATTTGCTGGATAAAGGGTTTTATTTCCTGTGTTTGTCTGACCGTGAATGACAGCCGTAAGGTACCCAAGTGAGAAGTGAAAGCTGAGACAACCCCCCCCCCCCAGGAGGAGCGCTGGGACTCCTAGAGAAAGCGGCTCTGGGGCGCCGGGGGCAGGTCTGCGGACGGCTGCGGGGTGCGGTGGCCCCTGCTCGGGCACGCGGCCTGGGCGCCTGGCTGGCCCCACGCCCCTCGCTGTGCAAGCGCACCTTAGCTCACCTTAGCTCACCTTAGCTCACCTGCGCGAGGGAGACAGGGAGCGGGGAGGGGACCCGCCGTGCGGAGCCGCTGCAGAGGACCGGCTCTGAGAGCGAGGGAAAGGCGCCCCCTCCCCGGGGCCGGGCGCAGTGCCCTGCGTCTGGCGAACGCGGCCCGGCTCACGGACGTTCCACCGCTGAAGCTCAGCGTGAGCCGCGATTTCCTAAAACGGTTATTTCAAGAATTCAACTTTGTTTTAACGTTACCCACGGGTGTTAACCGTGGCTGCTAACGCTGTGAGTGCTCACCGCACCCAAAGCGCTGCCCTAAGCCTCTCACATGGTGTGTCACCGGGTCCTCAAAGGACGCTGAGGTGGGTACCGTGACGACCCGGGTGCGCTGGCAGTGAAGACGCAGAGGCACAGCCACCTCGCGGTGACACGGCTCGGGCCCTGAGCGCGGCACTCTGGCTGCGGCACTGCCCACGGGGAGCAGTCAGACGTCAGAGGCCCACACGGCCGAGGGGAAAGGGATGGCTCCCAAGGCCAGTGCTTCCAAGGTCAAAAACAGCCTCTTTTCCGACGTATGAGAAACACCCACCGCTACAGGGGGACCTTCGGGAGTATCAAACTGGAGCCTTTGACACCAGAACAGTGCTGGGAATGGCACAGGGTGGCAGAGCACGCGGCCCACACACGCGGAGCCACATCGACGCGGCGGCCCCCAGGCCCCAGAGCGGCTCCCGTGCACAGGGCGACGGCCTCAGAGCACCACTGCTTCACCCGCTGTGGCCTGCCCTTCGTGGTTCAGGGGTCCTTGGCTTTTTCTGAGCCACGTAAAGACGCAACGTCGTGATTACAAGGACACAGGAGCGTCAGGCGGTGCTGAGTCCTATCCTGTTGTTTGCCGCTTCAGAGAAAGTGCTAAGCAGTGAGCCAGATCGGGCCGGCCGACCCGCACGGCGGTGGCCAGAGAACAATTCCATCTGCCAGATGACTCAGTGGACACGAAGCCTGGCCCCGTGCCAGCCTGTCTTTGGATCAGGACTCCAGCTGCCTGGCCCCTCGTCCGCGTCATAACTGCTGCACTCGACTCCTCTCCTGTGCTCATCAGCCTTGCGGGCTGAGGGGCCTCATTAGTGCCCAGGAGTCAAGTGGAGTATAAAACAGAAAAGCAGAC
>NW_011907422.1:0-1404 GCF_000151845.1 Pteropus vampyrus
AAGAAAGCAGAGGACAAACAGGAGCGAATGAGGTTAGGAAAGGTGGTGCTATCTGTGCATCAAATCTCACAGCATGAACATCTGGTGCTGGAAAGTTTCCGGCCACCAAACAGGAGGAAAATATCCTGAGGCAAGAACATGCATGGCATGAAGACAGGGTGTCTAGATTCCAGCGAGAGACACAGAATGCAATACTCTGAGGTTAGGGAGCACTGAGAGACTAGGTCATGCAGGGCTGTGACAGAGCACCCCTGTGTCAGCTGTCCACCCTTTATTCTTGGTCTCCACAAAGCTTAGAGAGTCATGTCTTCTGGCTTCTTTAGTCTGCCATTAAAGTGTACAGCTCTGACAAGAAGCAGGATGACTGACTGCTCATTTATACAACTCACAGTAGTGTGTAGCTGGGGCATAAATATTTATTTCCTCCAGCTGATGCCATTCTTGATAATGGGAAGCTGGATATCAAAACTCTGGAAACCCAACAAATGATGTCATTGATACTATGAAAGACAGGTACCCCACTCCTCCCCAGCTGTGAGTCAGGGCAGGTGAACATGCTAGGTTTCTACTCTCATCCATGAACACCAAGCAAGCCCTCTAAAGGCCTCTGAGATCCTGGGCTGAGAGGACCTGCAACTCCAGATCTTGTACATTTCCTGATGCCTGGCTCTGCTTGGCCTTCTAATCAATTTGATATTTCTAGTTATGCCTGCTGCTGCCCAGGTGTCCCCATTCACAGCTGCAGACTGACCCCCTCCCTGAGATGAACCTGGGTCTTCCATTCCCTTTTGCCCACCTGCCATGGAGAGGACTTAATCCTACAGCCTACTGACCTACACCAACAAGGCTCTATCCTGTGCATCTTAATGTGAACACAAGTTCCACGGTCCTCAAGATGTTTTCCTTACTTGACAGTCTCCCACTCAGCTCTGGTTCTCAAAGTTTGCTGAACAGTGGAACCATGAGGAAAGTTTTTGAAAAATATCAATGCCCAAGTTCTACCCCAGACCAATAAAATCAGAATCTCTGGGGTGAGGGCCAGGCATTAGTATTTTCAGAATTGTCTATAAGATTCCAGTATGTGACCAGGGCTGAGGATCATTGTGCTAAAGGGGTCTTCTTCAACATTAATGTACATATAAATTGTCCAAAGATCTTGTTAAAAATGCAGATTCTGATTCAGCAGCTTTGGGGAAAAGCGCAAGATTCTGCATTTCTTACAAGTTCCAATGGGATGTAGTCACTGCTGTCCCATGGGCCACATTTTGAGTAGTGAGGATCTAGAGGGAACCAGATTTGAAAGGCTGAAGATAGAGCGGGCTTTGCTGATTTTCTAATTCTAAAGTGACAATCCATTATGAAGCTCCTTTTAGAGTTGGAAAGATACTTCTGGAAGAGTTAGGA
>NW_011907423.1:0-3357 GCF_000151845.1 Pteropus vampyrus
AAGAATTAACACCTATTCTTCTCAAATTATTCCAAAGAATTCAAGAGGATGGAAAGCTTCCAAGCTCATTCTACAAGGCCCCCATTACCTTGATTCCAAAACCAGACAAAGACATTACAAAAAAGAAAATTATAGGCCGATATCTCTGATGAACACAAAATCCTCAACAAAATATTAGCAAACTGAATTCAGGAATACATTAAAAAGATCATACACCATGATTAAGTTGGATTTATTCCTGAAATGCAAGATTGATTCAATATCTGCAAATCAATTAATGTGATACATTACTTTAACCAATTGAAAGATGAAAATTATATGATCATATCAATAGATGCAGAAAAAGTGTTTGACAAAATCCAACATCCACTTATGATTAAAAAAACCTCTCAGCAAAGTGGGAATAGAGGGAACATACCTCAACATAATAAAGGCCATATATGACAAACCCACAGCTAACATCACACTTAATGGGGAAAAGTTAAAAACATTTTCCTTAAGATCAGAAACAAGACAAGGATGTCTACTTTCACTACTTGTATTCAATATGGTATTGGAAGTCCTAGCCACAGCTAGGACAAATAAAAGAAATAAAAAGCATCCAAACTGGAAAGGAAGAAGTAAAACTGTCATTATTTGCAGATGACATGATACTATATATAGAAAACTCTAAAGATTCCACAAAAAAAGTCTACGGCCATACCGCCCTCAACACGCCTGATCTCGTCTGATCTCGGAAGCTAAGCAGGGTTGGGCCTGGTTAGTACTTAGATGGGAGAGTAACACTAGGTGCTATAGGCTAAAATAATTAATTAACTAATTAAATTAAGGTTTGAAAAAAAGATTCCACAAAAAAAAAAACTGTTAGAACAGATAAACAAATTCACTAAAGTAGCAGGATACAAAATTAATATTCAAAAATCAGTTGCACTTTTATATACCAATAATAAACAATCAGAAAGAGAAATTAAGAAAACAACCCTATTTACAACTGCATTAAAAACAATAATAAAATTTAACCAAGGAGGTGAAAGATCTGTCCTTGGAAAATTATAACTCATTGAAGAAAGAAATTGAAGATGATACAAATACACTTGTGAAGTTCACAGTCCAGAGGCATAGGTTCATTAAAAGACTGAGACCTAATCATAGGACTACAGAACACTTCCCTCGCCTGACATTTTACCACCACATTACTAAAGGCATATTAACCACAGTTCCTTTACCTGGTACATCATGTCTGGCAATCAAGAAAAAAACTACAAGGCATATCAAAAAGCAAAAAAACAATTTGAAGACACAGAGCAACTATTAAACCAAACATGGCATGGAATTATCAGACTGGAAATTCAAAGCAAATATGATTAATATGCAAAGGCTCTAATGGTTAAAGAAGACAGCATGCAAGAACAGAAGGACAATGTAAGCAAAGAGACAGAATTCCTTAAAGAATCAAAAGGAAATTTTAGAGATCAAAAACACAGAAATGAAGAATGCCTTTGACAGGCTTATTAGTAGACTGGACATAGCTGAGGAAATAATCTCTGAGCTTGAGAATATCTCAACAGAAACCCTCAAAACTCGATAGCAAAAAGAACAAAAACTGAAAAAAAATCCACAGATCGTGGGACAACTACAAAATGTGCAACATAAGCATACAAAGAATGCTAGAAGAAGAAAAAAATGAGAAAGAAACTAAAGAAATACTAAAAATAATAATGACTGAGAATTTCCCTAAATTAATGTTAGACACCAACCCACAGATCCAGGAAGCTCAGATTGTCAGAAAAGATGAAAAAACAAGACCCAACTATATGTTGGGTCTTGTCTACAAGAAAACCACTTTAAATATAAAGACACATGTAGATTGCAAAAGTAAATGGATGAAGAAAAATATACCATGCTAACACTAGTCAAAAGAAAATAGGAGTAGCTATATTAATTTCAGATAGTGTAGATTTAGAAGCAAGGAATATTATCAGGGATTAAGGAAGGCATTACATAATAATAAGGGGGTCAATTCTCTAAGAACACACAACACTCAAAGTATATATGCCTAACACCAGAATACCAAATACACGAGATAAAAACTGACAGAACTGCAAAGAAAAATAGCTGAATCCAATATCATAGTTAGAGACTTCAACACCTCTCTGTCAGAAATGAACAGATCTAGCAGGCAGAAAATAAGTAAAGGCATAGTTAAACTCAACAACAACATCAATCAACTGGATATAATTGACATCTATAGACTACTTTACCCAATAACAGCAGAATACACATTCTTCTCAAGCTCAAATGGAAGCATTCACCAAGACTGACCGCATTCTGGCCCATAAAACACAAGTTAACAAATTTAAAAGAATAGAAATCAGTGAATGTCTGCTCTCAAACCACAACAGAATTAAACTAGAAATCAACAACAGAAAGATAATTGGAAAATCTCAAAATATGTGGAAATAAAACAACACACTTCTAAATAATACATAGGTCAAAGAAGAAATCTCAAGAGAAATTTAAAAATATATTAAACTAAATGAAAATAAAAACACAACTTATCAAAATTTGTGGGATGTAGTAAAAGCAGTGCTTAGAGGGAAATTTATAGCATTGAATGCATATATTAGAAAAGAAGAAAGATCTGAAATCAATAATCTAAGTTTCAACCTTAGGAAGCTAGAAAAAAAAACAAAAGAAAGAAGAAAAAAAGAAAAAAAAATAAAAAAAAAAACAAAAAAAACGAAAAAAAAAAAACAAGAAAAAAAAACAAAAACAAAAACCGGGTCCTTGAAAAAAAATCAATAAAAGTGATAAGCCTCTAGTCAGGTTAGCTAAGAAAAAAAGAAAAAGGAAACAAATTACTAATATCAGAAATTAAAGAGGGGACATCACTATAGATCCCATGGACATTGAAAGGATAATAAAGGAATACTATGAAAAACTCTATGCCCACAAATTTGATAACCAAAATAAAACGGACCAACTCCTTAAAAGACACAATCTGCCAAAACTCACACAAGAAAAAAAACAACAACCTGCATAGGCATTAAAGAAATTGAATCAATAATTAATAACCTTCCAAAACACAAAGTTTACCCAGATGGTTCACTGGTGAATTCTACCAAACAGTTAAAATTCTCTATAATCTCTTTCAGAGAATAGAAACAGAATACTTTCTAACTCATTGTATGAGACAAGCATTACCCTAATACCAAAGCCTGAAAAATGCAAGAAAACTTAGACCAATTTTTTTTATTAACAGAGATATAAAAATCTTCAATGAAATATTATCAAATAAAATTCAACAATGTAGAAAAAGAGTTATATACCATGAACGAGAAGGATTCATCCAAGGCA
>NW_011907424.1:0-1748 GCF_000151845.1 Pteropus vampyrus
AAAATTCAGTTATTATTGGCTAGACTTTTGTTATCTCTTGCAGTATAATAGTCCCAAAAGACCCAGTTCTATCTATTTCCATTTGCTGAAATGGTCCAAGTAGAAAACCCAGCACCATGCTGAAGGAGAAAGAAGAGGAAGAAGAAAATTAAGAAGATTAAGATGCTAGTAGACCTTACAGAGAGGTGTCTGCACTGGAAATTCTTGGAAGAAACTTGGAAATGAGGAAGTCTTCTGGGATAGCTTCGGGATCTCCAAGAGCAGGTTTAGAAGAGGCTAAGATAGCCTCACTGATATATCTGCTCCCCAGGGAAGTAGAGCATGGCGAGGTAATGCTCATGACTCAAAATATGTCAAAAATGTGTCAATTAGAGCAGTTGGGCACAATAAGTTTGGGAAAAGAACAATAAAGAATGATTTAACATTTACCTGCAAGGCCTACTGGCCAATGACCAGGCAGGATGATGGGCATCTTATCTGAGTGAAGAAATGACAAGAGGAGTCTCCTACTTTTTAGCACTCTGTAAGGCTTCTGCAACCAGAACATAGATTTATGGATGAAAAGGTCTCTCATCCATAATATAAAAAGACAAATTTTTATTTTAGTTTCTTCTCTTCCAGTTGAATGAGACTATTAAAAATTCAAATTGAATAATAGTAAGATAAATTATATTTTTAATATATCTGACTTTTTTTTTTTAGGTGAGGCAACTCTTGGTTGACCTCACAGATTGCAAGGAACTTGTCAGTTTACAATCCTTTATTTATTTTATATTTTTTATGCCTACAGCACCTGGTCTTCCTAGGTGGTCTCCCATCCAAGTACAAACCAGGTCCGACCCTGCTTAGCTTCTGAGATCAGACAGGATTGGTCTTGTTCAGGGTAGCATGGCTGTAGCCTATCTTAATCTTTTGGTACATTCCACCTACATATATATTCAGAGATCTTTGCTGTCTTCTTTTCTATTACCATTATTTCTGTCAGTGCAGATTTCTGAAGTATTGATTTTTCTCCTCTACTTTTACTACCGGTTCTTTCTAAAGAATGTTCCATTACAAAACTGGATCACAGTCATATCTTTCCTGTATATCACAGTTCCCTCTTTCCCAAGTACACAAGAAGACTGGGAAAGAGAGGTGTGTGTGTGCATGCACACATGTGTGTGTGTCCTTGAATGATCATGGCCAGACATAGTCTCACATCTGACCATGACCCGTTGTTCTCTCTGCCTATAGGGCCTAATGTGTAGTTTGGCCCCAGCCCCCAGATTTCTACTTTACTTATGGTGATTTTTTTTTTAGGAGAGTCATGTTCTCTCCCTCCAGTTCTACTCCCTGAGCTAAACCTTGTCTATTTGCCCAGTTTGTATATTTCTAACTCATAATGTTAATTAATTTCTAATTTTTTCTCATTGCATTTTTAGACACATGCCATGGACAGAGATGGGAGACTGTTTCAGAGTGGTTGGTTAGTTAGTTCAGGTAAGTTAATAAACATTCGGAACATTCTAAAACAGTTTAGTAATGGCTCTGCCTATAAAACAAAGAGGATCTCTTGGTGTTTATATGACCTAATTCCAAAACCCAACTCCAAAAATATCAAATCCCATGCTTCATTAAACGTTTTTATTACCTCTTCAAGGGGGCCTCTGTCTTTGAGACCTATAAACAAGAAGTAGATGAGAGAATAACCTGAAGTTTTGCCCTTACAGATATTTTTTATTTTACAATGTGAGAAATTACTTCTT
>NW_011907425.1:0-1596 GCF_000151845.1 Pteropus vampyrus
ATCATCTCTTGCAGGATTTTTCAGTTGTTTCCATGTCCTGGCCACTGTGAATAATGCTGCTATGAACATCGATGTGCAAATATCTTTTCGGATATGAGTTTTCAAGTCTTTGGGGTAAATACCCAGTAGAAGGATTGCGGATCATATGGTAGGTCAATTCTTAGTTTTTCGAGGAACCTCCATACTGTTTTCCATAGTGGTTGTACCAATTTGCAGTCCCACCAGCAGTGTATGAGTGTTCCTTTTTCTCCACATCCTCTCCAATATTTGTTATTACTTGTCCTGTTGATTATAGCCATTCTAACAGGTGTGAGATGGTATCTCATTGTGGTTTTGATTTGCATTTCCCTAATAGCTAGCAATGTTGAGCATCTTCTCATATATTTGTTGGCCATTTGTATGTCCTCTAGGGAGAAGTGTCTGTTGAGGTCCTCTGCCCATTTTTTGATTGGATTGTTTGTTTTTTTTGTTGTTATTGAGTCATATGAGTTCTTTGTATATTTTGGATATTAGGCCCTTATAAATTTGTTGCTTGCAAATTTATGTTCCCCTTCGATAGTTCTCTCTTTACCTTGTTGATGGCTTCTTTTGCTGAGCAGAAGCTTTTTATTTTGATGTAGTCCCATTTATTTATTTTTGCTCTTACTTTCCTTGCCTTTGAGGTCAAATTCATAAAATCCTCTTTAAGTCAAAGGTCCTTGAGTTTAGTTCCTATGTTTTCTTCTATGCATTTTATTGTTTCAGGTCTTACATTCAGGTCCTTGATCCATTTTGAGTTAATTTTGGTGTGTGGTGCTAGACAACAATCTAGTTTTATTCTTTTGCAGATGGCTTTCCAGTTTTCCCATCACCACTTATTGAAGAGGCTTTTCTTTCTCCACTGTATATTTTTGGCATTTTTGCCCATATAAATATGGGTTTATTTCTGGATTCCTGATTCTATTCCACTGGTCCGTATTTTTCTGCCAATACCATGCTGTTTTGATAACTGTTGCTTTGTAGTATAATTTGAAGTTGGGCAGAGTAATGCCTCCAGCCTTGTTCTTTTTTCTCAGGATGGCTTTGGCAATTCGGGATCTTTCGTGCTTCCGTACAAATCTGATGATTTCTTGGTTCTATTTCTTTAAAAAATGCTGATGAGATTTTGATGGGGATTGCATTAAATCTGTATAATGCTTCTGGTAATATGATCATTTTAACTATGTTGATTCTTCCAGTCCAAGAACACGGAATATCTTTCCATTTCTTTGTATCTTCTTCGATTTCTTTTAATAGGGTCTTATAGTTTTCATTATATCGGTCCTTCACATCTTTTGTTAGAGTTATTCCTAGGTATTTTATTCTTTTAGTTGCAATTGCAAAAGGAATTATTTATTCTACTTCTTATTTTGACACTTCGTTATTACAGTATAGGAACGCTATAGATTTTTGAATGTTGATTTTGTATCCAGAGACTTTACTGTATTTGCATATTGTTTCTAGTAGTGTTCTTGTGAAGTCATGTCATCTGCAAATAGTGACAGTTTGACTTTGTTTCCTATTTGGATGCCTTTTATATCTTTCTTTTGCCTGATTGCACTTGCTAGGACCTCCAAT
>NW_011907426.1:0-2623 GCF_000151845.1 Pteropus vampyrus
ACCATCATATTAACTCCCAATTTGGTTCATTTTCTTTACCCAGTACGACCACTCAAGGTAATATATTTTGGATGGTAGATAGGCTACGGACTTCATAGCAATTCTAAAATGACCTATATCTTTATTTACTTATTGTACTCAACGTTTTTCTTAATGTTATCTTATTATCTAATGGGACATCTTTGCAGTCCAAAGTTTGAGAGACCTATTTTTCCAAATTCTGTGATAAACTTGACTCTGCTTATTCTTGTAGCGAATATTCGTTTGACCTGATTCCGGCATCTGTAAATTCCCTGCAAAATAAGATGATGTGAACAGCGAGGCCTCCTTCTAAAACGATTCATGACCCCTCGGGTGCATTTCCTTTCTGATTCAGTCTGTGCCCTATTTAAACATTTCCACCAAGAAAAAAAACCGTGCGTCCTCAGCAGCCCCTCGCTGCAAGTCCCGGCTGTCTGGAGGGGCGGCCATGGCCACCTCTGTGTCCTCGGATGTCTGCGACCAGAGAGAGCCGTTAGTTCCTCCCAGCCCGGGGGAGGCCGTGACCCTGTGAGTTTGCTGTCATGTGATCCTCGTGCTCCTCCTGCATCCCCCTGACCCCCCCAGCGCATTTCTCAGAGGTTCTTTCTCTTGGAACCTCAGTGCCCCGGAGCTCAGAGGAGTCGTCTGTTTCTGAACTGTAAAACCTTGTCCTTTATGCCAAATGGATATTGATTTCTTAATATCTTTATTTATTTCTCCTGGCATTAGTTCCTTTAAAGATACTTGTGCTGTGTTTAGGCCTCTGACATCCAAATAACGTAAGGGGGATGAAGCACTGGTTTCCGCCATGCCTCAGGACAAATGTCGATGCTTAAAAAAGTCCCAAACAGCAGTGACATTCTCAGGAGGTAGACGAGGTCCCACGGGCTGTGAGTCCGTCGAAGGGAGTTTATTTTGCATCTTCACTGAGCTGGCAGAGTACCCACACGTAGCTGGCATTTAACAACTGTTTATAAAACGAATCTTTGTCTGGCCCGGAAGATTAGAAAAACCCGTGTACTGTCTGGCCAGGGGCGGCTGTGGACGAGCACGGGAGAAACGCAGCTCAGTGCAACCTTGAAAATCAGCTTCTGGTTCCAACACGTATTCGCTACACATTGAAGCGGAGCTTTTCAAAGACGAGCCAGCGTGGCCCAGACCCTCCTAATGAGCGTGGCCCAGACCCTCCTAATGCGAATGTTTAACGCCGTGTCTGCCCCGCGGGTCAGCCGTGGACAGCATGAAGCTGGGGGGCAGACAGTTTCAGCAGTTCTCAGACCTCGAGGAGGATCCGGGCTTCTGCCGTCCAGGGGAGCAGCCCTCGGCATGAGTTCTCGCTGTGGCGGGAAACACTGGAATGTGCACCACAGAGAGGACTCGCTTCCAAAAACCCGCCTTATTCTCCACCCTAGCATTCCAGGTAAAGCCTTTCCCAGAAAGACGGAATGCTCAAAGCCCTGCGAGAGATGCCTACCGTCCTTAAGACTCTTGGGAAGTCTGACAGTGTATCTCAGTGATAAAGAAAAGATGAGTTCCTTGAACTTAGTCTTTGTCCAAAATCTTCTAAAATATATCGATCTGCATCTCTCCCTCGATAAGCACACGACGCTAAGGCGCGGTTGAACACGACCGAATCTTTCTTCGGAAATCTGGACTCTTTTGGTTCCATGGGTTATGGCATTTCCATCCTTGTCGATCAAATTCTTGATGAATTCCCACGATATAACCGGCGACCTCGCCGTGGCTAGGGGTGCGATGACATGAAACCGTAAGCCACGTGCACGTCGGAAGCACGGAAGAATCAGGCTCCGGCTGGTGAGTAACGTGGGCTCCTGATGCCGGCGAGGCTGATTTTCATCGACCCTGAGACGCCGCAGATCGTGATATACCTTTCGCGATATATTAAAAAGGGGAAGCTTAGTCAACTACATGTGCAACATGTCATTGAACGAGATGCATCCTGGTTCGAGAGACGTTAAAATGTGAAAAAAGTGTGCCCCGGAGAATTGGTGACACACTGCATTTCTGACATGACATGGAGGATAACCTGTAATCAGTACAAAAGGTCGTGTCCCCGTGTCCCCTCTGTAACCATGGAACACTAGGTCACGGCTGGGTAAGCTCTGCTTTGCTTCTGAGATTCCAGCCAGGGAGTGTGGGCAGGTTTGTGCTGGGATCAACTGGTCCTCACCCACAAATAGACAGCGTCTCAACGGACCCCGACATCGTGTGACAGAGCCCGGAGTTCTCTGGGCCAGGGTGCCGGCGGCTTCTGCCCACCGCCGGTCATGAGGCGGGCTCTCGGCATTTCAGCCTCTCTCGCCCCCACACCCTCCCTCCAGGCCTGGTCTCTCTCAGCTCGTGGTCTTTTCGGTCACATCAGCTTCTGGCTGGAGTGACTGTTGGGGCAACAGCAGCTCCGTGTGGGGTAAGCAGGAGAGATAAGATCGAGTCAGAGATGGCTGCCCTTCGCGGCCGGGTGGCCCACGCACCAACTGTGAGTTCATCACGAGTGAGCCGTGCGGACAGGAAAATTAGACGACATGTCCAAGCTCCTCCGTCCTTCAGGTTTTAGAAGTCACGTACGTGTCTCAGAACCCTT
>NW_011907427.1:0-1444 GCF_000151845.1 Pteropus vampyrus
CTCCAAATGAAATGAAAAAGCAAATAGGTTCAAAAAAAAAGAATTTGAAATAGCAGTAACAAAAATGAGTATACCTTTGGGCAGTAGTTCCTAAACTGTGCTCTTCAGAACACCGGTTTATAAGATATTAAGAGATATTATATGGGTGGAAGTGGGGAGGATTGAACCAAAATCAGCTACATTGCTATGTATGATGAACGACCTAAAAAGGAAATCAAGGAAACAATTTCTATTTGAAACAGTGTCGAATTGTATTAACTAATCATATTGTGGTAATCATTTCACAATATATACATGTATCAAATCATCACATTTACACCTCAAATTTACACAATGTTATATGTCGACTATATCTCAATAAATATGCAAAATATATTTAAATAAAAATATATAATATACCATCAAAAAAAGAATAAAATACTTAGCAATAAACTTAACTAAGGAGGGAAAGATATGTATACTGAAAGTTACAAAACGTTGCTGACAGAAGTTAAAGAAGATACCAAAAGATAGAAGAACATCCTTGTTCATGGATTGGAAGAAATGATATGATTAAGATGTCCATACTATCCAAAGTGATCTACACATTCAATGCAAGCGCTACCAAAATCTCAATGCTTCTTTTTTCTCAGAAATAGAAAAATCCATCCTAAAATTCATATAGACTCTCAAGGGACCCCAAAGAGCCAAAACAATTTTTAAAAAGAAAAACAAATTTGTGGAACTCAGACTTTCTGATTTTAAAATTTAGGACGAAGCTACAGTAATCAACCACAGTGTGGCTCTGGTATAAAGACAGACATATATTCTAATGGAAAAAAATAGAGAATCCAGAAATAAACCCTTACGTATGTGGTCAAATCATTTTAACCAGGATTCCAAGACCATTCAATGAGGAAAAGACAGTCTTTCCTACAAGCGGTGCTGGAAAAACTAGATATCCACATACAAAAAAAAATAAAGTTGGACCTTTACCTTACACCATATTAAAAAATAAGCTCAAATGTATTAACAAGCTGTTTCCCCTACACTCTTGTATCTCAATAAATAGCAATCTCATCTTACCAGTGGCTTAGATCAGAGGTCTTAGTTATTCTTCTCTTCTCCCTTAACATCACACTGCACATTTGATCCATCAGAAGACCTATCTGCTCGTCCTTCCAAATACGTTCTGAATCTGATCACTTCCACTACCTCAAAGCTCTAGTTACCTCTCCTCTTACAGAGACTGCTAACTGGTTTCCTTTTTGTTTTTTCCTTCTCATTTTATATAGTCTATTTTCTGCACTGTATAGTCATTTCTTTAAAACAAGCCAGATCATGTCCCTCCTCTAGATATAATCAACATATAATAGATTCTTATGTCATCCTAAGTAAAAGTCAAAGTCATTACAGTGACCTAAAAGTCCTATAGCATCTGTGCCCCCAACAGCCTTCTTTCTTG
>NW_011907428.1:0-1123 GCF_000151845.1 Pteropus vampyrus
TTTGTGGCCGATCCCACCGGTTCCAGACACACAAGAAGACATCTGAAGATCTCAGCATTTGTTGAAATAGACCCTTCCCTGCCCTGTGTCACATCCGTGTCACTAATCAAATCTCAGTGCCAGAACACACCCCAGACCCACTAAATCAGTGTCTGGGGGTGTTTTCCAAACGCCCCAGGTGATTCTAGCGGGCGGCCATGTCTGAGAGCCCGTGGCCTGACCTGGCTGAGGGTGAGGAAAGCCTGGGGTACTCACTCCTCCCCTGCTGGTTGTGCGGCTTTGGGTAAGTGACCTGGCATCTGAGGGCCTCAGTGTCCTCACCTGTGAAGTGGGCTGAGTAACTCTTCCTTCACCGTGTGTGTGTGTGTGTGTGTGTGTGTGTGTGTGTGTGTGTGTGTGACTAATGCAGAGGATGTGTGGGAAAGTGCCCGAGGCACAGGTGGCCCCAGCGAAGGGAGATGCTATATCTTTGACTTAGGAAACCGTGGCATCAGGCTGTGAGGACACCTGAGTCTGGGCCCCGTGTCCCACCTGGGAAACGAGAGGGGTGGAGTAGAAAACGTTTGAGCGCTGACACTCTGGGATTTTGCAGTCAACAAGGTTGAACCACCTTGAAAGAAAAGACTCAAACATCGGTCATGTGTTCCCCACGAATCTCGGCAAATAGTCGGAATCCATGCACCGTGAAACAGAAGAGAACAGGGCACCCCGGCTACCGAGCTGCCCTCCTGGAAACCCCCCTCCCCCTCTTCCCCATTGCTGGGGTCCTCTCATTCGGTAGACGTGCCGGTCACCCTCTTGCCCTTCGTCGTCCGTTCCGTGTCCCAGGGCCTGGGAGTCCCTCAGGGCGGGAGGTGCGCTAAGATGTTAATGCGGTTACTGATGGAAGCTGGGGTTTCAGGTGGCTTTCGTCATTCATTTATTTATGTTTTCTCATTTTCTACCTTGAACACATAGTTCCCGGTACAAGGGGGAAAAGTCTCTCAAATAAGTAAATAAGAAGCACACCCGTGGGAGAAAGCGAGGCAAACCCGAACGGCGGGGCCCCGCGGCGGTCGGACAGGCGACGCGGCTGCGCGCGCGGCGGGGTCTGGACTCGGGGAGCCGGCGGGGAAGGAGTTCG
>NW_011907429.1:0-2046 GCF_000151845.1 Pteropus vampyrus
TTTGCCAATTATTCAGTTAGGTCACTGTGGACAATCTTAACCCAGACCACTGCCTTCAGTTTAGAGCTTGCCTAGGATATATCCTGGGTATTTGATACCTAATTGTTCTACAAAACCAGGATACTTTCAGCTACGACCGTATTTCCCCAATTGAACTAATGTTCAGAATCACCTCTGGAGATTCTAATTAAAGAGGTCTGGGCTGAGGCTCAGAATTTTGTATCTTAACAAAGGCTCCTGGGGGTTCTGGTGAGCAATCAAGTTATTTTGCAATTCTTAGGGACTCTACTGGGACTAAGTGTATAGAAAACCCACAGCTACCCACTGATCAGGGAGGAGGCTGGGGCGGGTTCTGTGGTCTACACCCTGCCTTCTGATGATCTGTGGAAAGCCCGTGAGGAGAGTCATATTTCAAACTCTGGGATGGGGGCTGACGGAACATTTAGTGGGAGATGGGACAGAAAGAACAGCATGCGCAAGGCATGGAGGAATAAGACCCCGGTGTTTCCAGGCAGTGTGGCGCAGAGCAAGAGTACTGCACTCAAGAGGCTGGAGAGAGGAGCAGTGGGCATGATCATGAGCCAAGGGTGACGTTTAGACATATTGGCATGGCTGGCTCCTTGTCATTCAGATCTCAGTTTATATCGCCTCAAGAGGCCTTTCCCCACCCTCCAATGAAAAGTGCCACACAGACTCCTTATCACATCACTCTAATGGAGTCTTCTGCGGTATTTATCAATACCTTAGCTTGCCAGAGGCATGATGTCTGCCGTGACGCTGTCAGGACGGGCAAAGCCAAGTTCCCTTTACCAACTCCGCCTGCTTTTGTCTTTTTGAGTGCCCTGAGGCCTTCAAATGCTGTCCAGAACTTTCAGCCAGATGCCGAAGGGGGATCCTAAGCTCTTCCTCCCTTGCCAGTCCTTGCTTGGTGTTTAGGCCGGTGTTTCCATGCACGAGGCAACCTGGGCTCAGGGGCCAGAGTCAAAGGGCCTGGCCTTTGTCTCCTGGAGGCAGCCTGAGAAGCTTCATCTGCCAACTTAGAGCCTCCCTGGTCAGCCCTCGGCTCCCCAGCTGCACCAGTGACCGGGGAGCCCCTGACCTGCTGGAGGAAGACTGGTCACAAGCCCCAGATCATCACCGTCCCTGAGTCTCCCGCTGCAGCTCCTCGTCCAGACACATCGTCAGCTTTCTCTTCTACATCCAGGAGGTTGGGCCCTGCTGGAGAGAAATCTTGTGATCACACAGATCAGGGGCTCCACCCGTCGTGCTTAGCAGTTGCTCAAAAAGTCTTCCAGGAGCTCTAGATTGGATGGCGGCTCTCATGACCATCTCACCAGCATCCATTCCAAGTCATCTCTCAGGCTCCTCAGCTCTCCCTCTCCGCCCTCCCTCACAACATCTACCCTATTTCCCATTTCACAGGGAAAAACAGACCTCCCATGGGCATTCCCACCTTCTGGTTTACACATAGCCCTGGTCCTTAGCTTTCACCCGTCGAGGCCCCAAGGAAGCTGGAATCTTTCTCTAAACAACATCCCATCATGGCAAGGAGCCTCTCCCTGCCCCCTCCCGGAGGCTCCTCTTCAACGATCTCCTCAGCCACACCTTGCATCTCGGTACCCCCTTCCCTTCTCTTATCCTTCATGGGAGCAAGCTTCTGGGAGGAGTCGAGGAAAGTTGCTGCCAGTCCCTTTCGGTACCCCCAACACTCTCTTGGTTGCTAGCCCAAAGGACCCTTTTAGACCTTCTCTTTCTGGACCTTTCTGTGGCTTCTTTCCTTGACCGCATTTCCTTGCAGTGTCTCCCCTGCCTCCTACCTCTTCACCCACCTTCTTCCTTTCTTCTTCCTGGATGTTCTCTCCCTGGATAGCCTCCTGGCCCCGAGGCTTGAACTCCCTTCTGAATACAACCCCACCTCCTGCTCCTCTGTTTGAGGCTCCTTCTCTGGTGGCAGCTGCAGCTTCTCAGCCATGGCTCCACCTCCCAGTGGACAGCTGCCACCTGATAGCACCCAAATCGGGGTCTCTCCAGGAACAACTTTCTTCA
>NW_011907430.1:0-1915 GCF_000151845.1 Pteropus vampyrus
TGTCTTGACTGAGTGAAGAAGAAAAATAGAGACATGAAAAATCAAATTAAAGAAGACTCTGAGATATTTTTTTTACATTGCGACCTGAAGAACAAGATACAGTAATAGATAATGAATGAATTACAGAAAGACTGCAGCAACAAAGGCAGTGGAAAGAGTTCATTAGAGAGATGAGATGCTGTCACTTGGGCCAGCATGCGCATGCCAAGCGGGCTTAACCAATATTAAGGGGCGAGGGAAAAACCTTCACCCTGCAGCCTTTTCTGGAACATACATGAAATGAAATGATAACTTGCAAAAATATTTTTTTTAACTTCACACTCTTTAAAGAATGGTAAGACAAATGAACAAGATTATAAAATATAAAATAAGGGTAGCAAGAGTTTTAAAATAAGGCACGTGGAGCATCTGTTTCAAAGAATTGTAGAAGAGCGAAATGAGGCTGGAAAAGATCAAGTGTCAAGTGTCAGGTGGACTGAGCTGTGACTCCTCAAAATTTATATGTTGAAGCCTTAATCCCCACTACCCAGAATGTGACTATCTCTGGAGACAAGGCCTTTAAAGAGGTAATTAAGTCGAAGTGAGGCTGTGAGGGAGGGCCCTAATTCAGTCTGACTGGTGTCCTCATAAGAAGAGGCGATTAGGACTCATGGAGTGACACCGGGGTCATGCTTGCACAGAGAAAGGACCGGGTGAGGACTCAGTGAGAAGGCAGCCATCTGAAAGGCAAAGAGAGAGTCTCAGAAGAAACTGAATTGGCTGACACCTTAATCTCGGGTTTCCAGTCTCCAGAACAGTTAGAAAATAGATTTCTTTTGGTTAAACCACCGATTCTGTGATATTTTGTCGTGGCCGCCTTAGCAAACCAATACAAATATAAACTCATCTTGGGTTCGGAGAGAGAAAGTATAAGTCGATGGGAGAGCCAAAGAAAAAGATAATTATATTTCATTAAAATATTTTATTTGACTTTAGAATAGGTAATGCATGCACACATTACAAACTCAGATGTTAGAATATATGGTGAAAGAAATCTTTCTCCAAACTCACCCAGGGCCAGGATACCCAGTTCGTTCCCTTTTCCAGTGATAGTCTGTACCAGTTAGTTGCTCCAGCATTTTCTCATGTATAACCCACGCCTAAAAGTGTGTGTGTGTGTGTGTGTGTGTGTGTGTGTGTGTGTACACATATATACACGTTACTTTATGCTATGTGCCGTCGACTGGAAATTTTAACTTTTGTCCAATTTAGTTTTTTGACCAGTATGTTTTTTAAGTCAATTTGTTGGTTTAGGCCTATTTACTTATTATTTTTCATACAAAATTTTTTTTTTCTCTTTACCTTTTTTATAATATACATTGTAGATCATCTCGTATCAGTGCATTGATAGCTATGGCCTTTTTCATTGCTCGACCGATGTTCCATAATTTTTTCACTAGTTTTTTAGAATTGAACATTTTTAGGTTGCTGACAATCTTTTATTTTTATGAATAATGCAGCCACGGATAGCCTGTACAGTTTGGGCATGTGTAAAGATACCTCGTATGATTCATTCTAGAAGTGGAAATGCTGGGTCAAAAGTATGTGAACTTAAAGTTTTCAAAGGATATTGCTGTACTGCTCTCCACAGAGGAGAAATCAATTCACGTGCTCCTTCCCCGCCCAGCCAGGCAAGAAGGTGTTGGTTTTCTCAAACCCTCTCTAATACTGTGGTAGGAGAATAATTTTATATCTTGTTTGCAGTGACGGTTACATGAATTTACATGTAATAAAATGACATAAAGCTTTATGCACACATTATACCAATGTCAAATTCCTGATTTTCATGTTGTATTATAATTAAGATATAACCATTAGGGGAATTTGAGTGAGGGGTATGTGAGACTTCTTTGGACTATTTTTTTTTTTTTTTTTT
>NW_011907431.1:0-2264 GCF_000151845.1 Pteropus vampyrus
CGCTACACTCCACCCTTTGTATCTACATTTCTAAGAAGAATGCACCGTGTGCCCTGCTCCAGTGTGTGGAAGGTACAGATCAGATTTCGTCTTGAAATAAATTCAGAAATAACTTCTCCGCTTTGTTTTTAGTTATGAGGACACAGCCTAAAACATTTTGGCATTTGAAATAAAGCAGAAAGGGGAGAGCTGGAATGAGAATGGGTTGGTATGTGGGAGCAGAGAGAACTAATAGGAACACCTGCTGTGTGGTGACATTGTGCTAAGTATTTCGCATAGATATTTCATTTATTCCTTACAACGCGACACTGAGAGGTATGCATCATTAATATCATTTTATGCATGAGGAGAAGTGCGGCCCTGCAGCTGGCAAAAAGCGAGCCAAGTTCCCACCCCACTTCTTGCAATTTGTGCTGCACCAGAGCTTTGGCCCTTATTTACCATTTTTGATCGACCCTTTCTCATTGTCTGATCTCACATTTTATAGAACGTCATTCTTCCTTCATGGGTAGAATTTCACCTATTCTAGTGGCAATTTTGATACTAAGAATTCAGAAGAGGAGCTAAAAGTCAAGTGTGGTGTTCTTACAAAAAAGAAAAAGTATGGAGATTCACCGAAATCTCAATGCATTCACATTCCAGGAACTTACAGCTTCCCTCATCTTTCCTGCAAACAAAGTAAGATTTTATGTTTTTTTTATGTTTAAGCACTTTAGTTAATTTTATTTTCACATTTTCAGTCATTTCTCAATAGAATGGTTGGTGCTGGGACGACTGATTTTTATCCTTGCTGTTTGAGAACTTCTAGAATTTTCTAAAGCTAACATTCTTCAGATTGGCAAGACCTCTAGAAACAAATGTTAAGTATATTTCTGGGTCGGAGATGGTAGGTTACCCCTGAGTTCTTCCAGTCACCTCCATGCATGCATGGAAGAGCATCAGGTCCAAATGATAGTTTCCAGATATACGTATATACTTTTGAACTAGCTTTTTTTTTTTTTAGCTCAAGTCTAGTTTGTTCAAAGTCACCACGAGTTTGGCTTTGTTTCTAATGGGAAAGGTGCCTTTGTTAATTCTAAAGTCTTCCATTTCAAAACCAAGTTCCAAATGTCAGACTGAATCTGGAAGTGATTACTCATAGGAATAAACATGATAAGTACACATTTGAATGAATGCTCACAGCTGTGTTTTTTATTTTAAAAAATCAGTGAGGAGAGCTTTAATGCTGAGTTATAGTTGAGAATCTTAAGGTGTAGAACATCGGCAATTCCAAATTAGAGCTTCCCTGGCAGCTGCCACTCTGTGACATCACATTTTATCTAATGAAGCATGAAAATGTACGCTTTGTGCACTCCACAGAAAATTTACGTGTAGGAGAAGTAAGAGTTAAGGGAGAGTGGAAGCCATCGCTTTGAAATCTTAGCTGTAATGTTTAATCTATGCAGTTTTTTTTTTATTTGCAGCTATATTTTCCACAGTTCCTGTAATTCAGCAATTCTAATGTATTGCATATGCTTTAAGTGCTATAGAGATCAGTCAATTCCTTTTCCTATTCTATTTGTCCCACTTTCGTTGATTTTTTTTCCAATCTATAAGATCTTCTAGAGCTATTAACAGGTTCTATGTTTATATTTGTTCGAATCTTACTTAGTTTATGAGCTGTTGGTTTAATGGCTACAAAATGTGGTATAGCATAATCTCTACCAAGTGGATCTGGTTTCAACTAGTCACTAGAGTCCTGTCACATTCACTCATGATTTTGGCTTGTCTGTCTACAGCTGGGGGACCAGTCGCTATTGAAAAGAAACCTGAGTGGTCTCTGATCCAAGCAGTAGGTGTAGGAATTCTCTCTCTTCCCAGAAGATGATACACAATTCTTTGCTTAATATTTAGCACAACCCCGACTGAGGAAAAGAAAAAGAGGGTGCAGATTGTGGACTGTGCGATGGTCTTAACAACTGCTAACTCTGAGCTTCAGAAGGCAACCGTGTGCTTGTGAGTGCCCCTACATTCAAGATGTGAAATGAACGAACATTTAATTTCTCATTCCCTTCCCCTAGACAGAGACACACAGATGGGCTGATTAAAATCATAGGTCTGTGTTAAAGGAAAATTATTACGTTAGAGGAAGCATTTGGGGAAAGTGGGCGATGGGTTGGGAAAAAATAACAAACAAAAGCAGATGGAGTGTCTTGCTTGGCGAGATATTACTCCATTATTCTTTTATTATCTAACTTCTGAGATGGGAGAACAGAGAATAATAG
>NW_011907432.1:0-1662 GCF_000151845.1 Pteropus vampyrus
TAAATACTTTAAAGGGAGGACTGTTTTGGAATTGTGCATCTAGTCTTCCATTTCTTCACATTCTAGAAGGTGACTGCTCAATTCTGTAGGCCAAGGTTTCCACAGTAATACAGGTAGCAAGGGCCTGGCTGGATGTTTTTGGGCCTAGGTCTTCAGACTGGACATTATTATCAATTGGATGATCTTTACGTTGTGGCCCTGAGATAACTGCTTCCTTTTAGGTGTTCCAGGTTTGGTTAAGATTTCCAATGTCTCCGTTCTTTTTTATTCGTAAAGAAGGCTTTTACTTTGAGCCAGGGCTCTAGGCAACATTTTTGCACAGAAAAAAAGGCTTGGAAATGGGAATTATGCCACCATTTCTTCTATGTTAAAGAAAGTGAGAAGATACACTGTTGGCTAATTTCTCAGACCTACTTTCTGGAAATAGGGGTATGAATTGGAACCGCAAAACCAAAGACAACCGTCTGGCTCCGAATAGGAAATAGAGGCAGGAGACAAGGTCCTAGGTTTCTAGGTAAGGCTCAAATTGCATGAGGACAGGCTTGTCCTTTGGATTAAGTTCTTCTATGTACTAGTTATGAGAGTGGACAGGCGTAATACTTTGTGTCCCAGTCTCTCTTCTACTTTTTGTTAGGAAAAGACAGGCCTTGTGCCTTGGGCCCATATCACCAATTCATTTCCACACAAGGGAAGATGATGTAGTGGCCCCTTTGTAGTGACAAGGGCATAACACTGAAAACTTCACATCAACACTGAGAAGTCATTAGTCTATGTGGAGCAGAAGGTGGCGAAGACAGCCTCCTAACTCTTATCCAATTGAATGTCGCGTCCAGATTGCAAATCTCTTTTGAAGTCAACAGTATATGCGATCAGTCAATGAACTTTACTTCGCCTCTATTTTTGTCTGTTTGTCAGGAAAACTGCCTTATGTACATGCAGGCAACATTCGCACATTGGTGGCGGTGATTATAGAGCCTGAGTCTGCTGTGAGGCAGCTACTGGATAGTAGTAGAAACAATAACTGCCATTTTTCTGTATTATAGAAAAAATGCTGAGTCATTGTGAGGATACCACTTGATGGCAGAGAGAACAGCTGCCTCAGAATTTCTCTATACCAAACCTCAGATTACAAATTCTGAGAGGTACTGGCTTAACCACCAAGGAAAGAAAACTGAGATATTGACATTGAAGCTATTTCATCAATGTGTTCTGAAGAGGCTTATTTTAGCCTTGCAGAGAAATGTGAGGTGTAAGTCACCTGGAAATCTCATCATAACAATGAGAAAATCTCGCGATAATGATGAGGCTTCCCTGTGGGATTCGTGACCATCAAAAGACAGGTCCGAGGGCATCACAGGTAGTCACATGATATTGGATTGATGGTGTGGTGTTCCCTTTTGATTTAAACTTCTCCATTCCTTGTGAAAATTTAAATAATCACTGAGAAAATGATAGTGTCTGTGTAAGATAGCCACCTAATGGCCCTTCAATCGAAAGGTCATATGCGAATGAAAAGGATGGCTTGAGGATGGCGCTATAGGTTAACAGACAACTCTTGTTAGATAACTGGCCTTAGGTTTTAACCATGATCAGGCAACCTGCTTGAACACAATGGAAGTTGCTGTCGAATATTAAGTGTGTTAATATTTACAGGCTTAGTCT
>NW_011907433.1:0-2573 GCF_000151845.1 Pteropus vampyrus
TTCTGTCCACTTTGTCCTGGGTCGTTGCTCAGAGTGGTCTGACTCCCCACAGCAGCAAGGCAGTTTCCCCTACACCATCCAGATCAGTAATGAAAGGGTTTGCAAGCAGTAGGAGTCCTAACTGCCACTTACTTACTTGGTGGCCCTTAGAGCAAGTCCTCAGAATTGGCACACAAATGCCTAGATGACAGAGAGTATGTATAAGGAAATGGGCAACTGCCAGAACCTAAAATGACACATGGTCCCCACCCCCCGCCGCCCCCGCAGTCACTCATTTCTCACTAAACCAAACTGCTCTCATGTTCAGAGTGCCCTGTGTTGTATGGCCAGCTTTTTCTCAGTAGATAAAATAGGAATAAAAGGCACCTTCTCTTTCCTAATCCAAGAAATTCAAAGCCAGCCCTTCCCTGGCGCACTCAGGCATCTAGCCAGGGTGTGCATGCTGGTTTGTTTTCCTTCTCTCTTGTTCTTTCCATGTGCCAGTGTGGCTGAGGGCCGGAAGCTCTGAGCTCCAGCTGCATGGTGTCTAACATTGTTATTGCCACCATAAAAGAGAAGCAGAGTGGTGCGATTTCAGTGAGTACGTTGCCTGGAGGGAGAAAAGGAAAAAAGGTCCCCTACCCTGGTTAGCAGCCAGCAGACAAACCACAAACCCGAAGATGGAAAAGAACATCTTCTTCCTTAGTCACCCAGTACCCAGCAACTCCTTCCTCTTCCTTCCAGTCCACCCCTAACTCCTGCCCCATGAACATCCAGTGTTGTGTGGCACAAATTGGAAGGTTGAAGCTACCTTATGTTCCCTAAATGTTTTTTTTTTTCCAGAAATGTTTCTGAACATCGAAATAAATAAGTTGGGTTTCCAAAGTTACTATTTTATCATTATGAAAACAAGTGAAGCATAATATACATGAATAAACAGAATTAAAAGGTTCTTGTTGATGAACTGTTCTTAGATTACTTTCTTAAGAGTAGGGTCACATATAAAAGAATAGTATGTGGGAAGCCCTGCTGACTTATTTCAGATCACTATATCCAAGCCCACTCTTGCCCAAATTAGAGGTCAGGCTGAAACATGGGTAAACCTAAGCGACTTCAGTCCATGGATCACAGGGAGGTCTGTATGTTATCTCCTTTTAATTTGAAAAATTACTAGTGATGTTATTTCCCAGGAAACCATGTCTGAAATTAAACTATCAGCTTCCACAGCCAACCCTACTGAGAGTGGGGAAATATTAACATTAGGTGTTAGAATGTTATAATTAAGAATTTGAAGTTTTCTTCCAGCAGTCTTGGATTCAAATCCTAACTCTCCCACCTACCAGCTGTGTGAACTTGGCCAAGTTACATTACCTCTCCGAACCTCTGTTTGTTAATCTATAAAATGAAGATGGTAATTATTTGCAATTAACTCACAGGGGTGTTGTGAAGACTGCAATAAAAGACAGCTTTACATGGATCAGTGCCACATATATAATAGCACTTAATCTAAAGTAGTCATTAACTTTATGATCTTTGGGGGGGTCTTTTTTCTAATTTGTGTTTTCTACTATTCTTATATATTCTTCAAATCAAATGTCTCCTCTACAAAAATGATTCTACAGAAGAGTTGCCCTTTCCTACTTAACCCTGGAAGTGGAAATGACTCAGGGAGGCGAGTTTTCTCTCACCTCTAACCAAAGAGAGACTCAAGGAGGTAGAGCCTCAGGGAGTGATGGAGCATGACCTGGCTGACTTGATGGGAAGTTGTAAAGGGGATTCAAGCGACAAGTAAAGCCTTAGGGTCTCTGACCCTTCACAATCCGTCCTACCTAGTCCTCAGTTGTCTGAGTCCATCCTAAGGAAATATTCTCCTTCTACCCTTTATTAGAGCATCTTGCCTGGTTCTTAGTATCCCTAGATATTTGTCAATTGGTAAAGCCACATCATGTCTTCTGAATCAGGGTGGTCTGGCTGGTACTTCTGGGCTTACATATAGAACTGTTGTGTCCTAGGGAGGTACCAGTGCCTTCCTGGTACTTAAGAAGACGTTTCGGGAGTCAGCTTCCTCCCTATGCTTCTCTCAACATAAAGCGTCTGACTGTTGTCTTACTGGAACTGACAGCCCCAAACTGTCTCAGAGTGAGTCAGGCCCTTTGATTACGGTGACAGTTAAGAGAAGGAGGTTGGCATTCTCCTTGCCAACTGAGCTAAAGGAGAAAGAGACGGGATTCTATCAGTGTCTTCACAGCTATAATAAATGAAATTAAGGGGCAGGTACAAGCATGATGTCAAGACAATTACATCCAGACATTTCACGCCCTGAAGCTTTGATGAATCAGACAGTGAAAGTGAATTTTCTTTAACTGTGTGATGTTTGGGAGAGTCTCAGTTTAAAATAAAGGAGAACAGATGGTCTATTAGACTATGTGAAGGGCATAAGATTTCTTTGGTTTACAGTTGCTTAAATTTTACCATAATAGATCTTATTTGACTGTATATCACACTTCTTGATACAGCTTTGTTAAACTGTAGGTCCCTGGGTCCCACCCCAGACTTGCAAATCATAATCTGTTAAGAGTGGGGCCCAAGCATGA
>NW_011907434.1:0-1544 GCF_000151845.1 Pteropus vampyrus
ATTGGTAATTTTAATGTTTAAGATATCAACTTTAAAGATAGAAAATCCTATTACGAGCGTGACAATAACATCCTCTTTGGATATGTGTAGGGATAAATGGATAAGAATCAATGTTTTCATACTTGCTTCCAAGCAACAAAGTTAATGTCCATTTTGACAAGAAGCAGAATTTTCAGACGTTATCTTTACTATCTGTGTTAAATGATATTTGTATCTACTATTCACTTCCGAATACATCCCCAACATAAGTTTTATCCTGAATCCTAGAAAGAAGTCATTTTAGGTGTTATTAGAGGATAGGGAATCTTAGTGGAAAAGAAAAAAAAAAAAACGTTTTTCAGACGTCTCATGGCTCTTCGTGTAACTCATTCTGAACATTTTATAAGCCTTTGTGTATGTGATGCTTTTTTTCTCTCTATTTCCTACGTCTGTGGTTTGACCACATGATACCCATAGCACGAAGCTCCGTTACTCCGCAGAAAGCAGAGCTCTGTCGTTCTAGCTCAAATCAGACTGGCTTCGCTTCCTTTTCTTGTCTGTTCTTTCCCAATTCTGTGGCCTGCTTTTCCACCTTTCTACTTTATATAAATACAGAAAACCTTTCCTTTTCCTCCAGCCAAACAAAAAGGTAAATGCTTTCTCGGCTCAGTGACCATGTGTGCAGTTTTGTGCTCCTGCTCAGATGGGACTTAGAGTCTCCGAAGCCCTTGGATCTCTGCAGCCGAAAGCAGAGCCTCTTGGCAGCCTCATCGCATTTTACAAGCGAGAAAACAAGATGCAGGGCATGATGGGAGAATCCAGAGTGGCGACTCATGTGCCCTCCATCTGGTTCAGGAGCTCTCCCCACTCTCACGGGGATAGGGGGGCAGCGAGGCCGCCAGTCACGTGGCTGCACTGCGGCAGCCGGCACCTTCAGAATGACACGTGGACATCTGGTCGAGCCAGAGGGAACCGAAGGAACCAGCCTCATTTTGCAGCTGACCAAGCTGATGACTGGAAACTGGAGTCCGCCTGCTGAACACGCCTGGTGAGCACTCCGATCGTGGGGACCTGCATGACGTCCTGCAGGCTGGGGAGCTCTACGGCCTTTCCATGCGCTCGCTTCAGCTCGAGCACCGCCCGTCAGGTGTCAGGCACATCCATCCGTGGGCACACAGCATCCCCAGGAACCACAGCAGCACGACGCGGGAGATGTTCTAAGGCCACTCGATCAGTAGGGGAACCGGCCTGGAGCAGGTGCTCCGGGGCCTCGTGACTTACCAAGCGGCTTTAAGAGAGTGGCGTGATCTCAGTCTTTCTGAGACCAGTTCTACCCAATTCAACAAATAGGTATTGAATGTTACTGCGTTTTTAGGAAAAAGAGAATCAAAGACCAAATAAGACATGCCCGCGGTCTGGTATAACATTTGTATCAGGTTTTACCGTATAACAAAAACTACCCCCAAATGACACGAGTGAATTTTGTTCACGATTTGCTGTGTCCGCAGGCTGGGCTGGAGCGTTCTTCAGGGTTGGCCCGGGCTCCACATGTCTCTGCCCCTGCA
>NW_011907435.1:0-2238 GCF_000151845.1 Pteropus vampyrus
AAAAATCTAAATAGACCGATCAGCAGTATGGAAATTGAAACAATCATCAAAAACCTTCCAAAAAGTAAAAGTCCAGGACCAGATGGCTTCACCAGGGAATTCTACCAAACATTCAAAGAAGATTTAATACCTATTCTTCTCAAATTCTTCCAAAAAATTGAAGAGAAGGCAATACTTTCCAAATCTTTTTCTGAGGCCAATATTACTCCAATACCAAAACCTGGTAAAGATAATACAAAAAAAGAAAACTACAGACCAATATCTCTCATGAACACAGATGCAAAAATCCTAAATAAGATACTAGCGACATTTTAAAAAGATTACACACCACAGTCAAGTGGGCTTCATCCCAGAGGAACAGGGATGGTTTAACATATGCAAATTGATTAATGTGATACACCACACAAAGGGTAAGAAGACAAATGGAAGAATATTATTATAAAGTTTATACTATATGTAAAGTGGTAAAACATCTTTTGAAGGTAGATAGATGATGATGAGCTAAAATTGTATACTATAAATCTAAAGCAGCCACTAAAATAACAAAACAAGGAGTTTTAGCTAACAAGCCAACAAAGTAGATAAAGCAGAATCATAAAATATATTCAATTAATCCAAAAAAAATTTAAAATGTGTAGAATAAAGGACAAAAAATAGATGAGACAAATAGAAAACAAAGAGCAAGATAATGGATTTGGACCCGATTATATCTACAATGACCTTAAATATAAATAGTCTATGCACACCCAATTAAAAGGCAGAAATTGGCAGACTGGATTAAAAAGCAAAATTCAATTATATGATGCCTAAATAATATAAAGACCCTCTCCCCAAAAAATAAACTAAAAGTGAAATGATGGGGAAAAAATGTTGTGCTAAGACCCATTAAAAGAAAGCCAGAGTGACTATATTAAAATCAGCAAAAGTGGATTTCAGAGGAAAAAATATTTCCAAGGATAAAGAAAATCATTTAATGTCAAATGGGTTCATTTGAACACCACCATCAATCAACTTAACCTAATCAAAATGTATAGAATATTTTATCCATAACAACAGAAAATGCATTATTTTCAAGAGCACACAGAATGTTTCCTAAAGTAGATAATATTTTTGGACATATAAAAATTATCAACAAATTTAATATCTTCTCTAATACAAAATATCTTCTCTAATCACAATGGAATGAAATTAGAATTCAATAATAGAAATATCTCTAGAAAATCTTAAATATTTGGAAAATAATTAGCTTACTTTTAATAATCCAATGGTGAAATAAGAAATCAAAAAGAGAATTAGGAAATATTTAGGAATGAATGAAAATAAAATACAACATGTCAAAATTTGTGGGTTGTCTTTAAAATAGTACTTAAGGAGAAATTTATATTATGACTAAGCAGGGTTTATCCCAGGAATATAAGGTTAGTTTAACATTCAAAAATCATTTAACAAATTCATTGTATTAAGACACTTAAACAGAAAAAAATAATTCAATTAATTTGATGTAAAAAAGGCTTTCACAAAATGTAACACCAATTCCCACTAAAAACTCTCAGCAAACTAGGTATGTAAAGGGCACTTATTAAAAACCTACAGCTAAAATCATATTTAATGTATGATTAAGTAAAAGACTGAATGTTTTCCCCCTAAGGCCAAGAGCAAGAAAGAAAAAAATAAAGAGCAAGACAAGATGTTCACTTTCATCGTTTCTATTCAACATTGTACTGGAGATACTATCCAGTGTAATCAGGCAAGAAAAATAAATGAAAGACACTCATATTGAAAAGACTGAATAAAACAGTCTTTAACTGCAGATGACATGATTGTCTGTGTAGAATATCTGACGGAATACACAAAAAACTACTAGAACTAATAATTGAGTTTAGCAAGTTTGCAGGAGATGATCAACATACAAAAATTAAGCAACAAAAATTAGAAATTAACTGAAAAAATAAATTTTGTTTCTAATAGCATACAACTTATACAAAATACTTATGGATAAATCTGACCAAAATGTGAAAGTTCTATACACTTTAAACTATGCAATAATGCTGAGAGAAATTAAGGAAGACAAAAATTGGAGAGATATACTGTGTTCTTGGGTTAGAAGACATTATTGGGTTAGAGGGCATTAATATGTCAATGCCCCCCAAATTGATTTATAAATTTAATGAAACCAAAATCAATATCTCAGTAGGCATTTATGATAAAAATTGGTAAATTGATTTTAAAATTTATTTG
>NW_011907436.1:0-2713 GCF_000151845.1 Pteropus vampyrus
AGTGATTAATCAAAGGGGAAAATTATAAAACAACTGTTGAGTTTATTAGTAGCATTGAAATGTGTTTTTTGTAAGACACTTCATAAAGGTGATAAGTTGAATGCAGGACATTTTATACAGTATAGCCTAAGAACTTTTAAAAGAAAATTTAAGTAAATGATAATCATCATCTTTAATTTTAAAAAGACTAATCACAACTTATACCTCCACTAGCTTGTTTCAGAACCAACACAAAACAAAGAAAAACAAAACAAGGGCTTCGGAATAACCCACACTAGAGAGACTTCTATGCCACTATCATTATCATTTTCTGGCTACTTGTGCCATCATCATCACCCCACCCTTGCCTGTCTCTTCTAATTAATCAGCTATCAAAGCGGGAGAGGGCATTTGTCCACTTTTCCCTCCAAGTTCTCTTTCTTGCCAAGGTGGTGGGGCCCGTTCTGGTGCAGTGAATGAAAGCCTGCCAGTGCTTACTTCCGCTGGTACCAGCCCCGGAGGGAGCAGGGCAGCTCTGAGGACAGCAATGTGTTCCCTCAGCGAAGACATTGTAGGAGGAGGGAGTCTCTCCTGTCAGACAACCGGTGCCACCCATTTAACATAAAACAGCAGGGTTTCCAGGAAATGCTCGTTTGGTTGTGCAAGTCACTGAAGCTGAGAGGAGATTTCTTAACTTGCTAAGACCCCTCCCTCCAAAACCTGCTAAGCTTTCTCCCAGAACTCATGATATTGAACTTCACATGTGTGTGGATAGTGGCAGTCCTCAGAGGCATCTGCCTTTAAGGGTGGCAAGCAGAGCTGTAGAATAAGATCTGAGCCAGACATGCCCCACACTGATTCTCAGGCTCACTAACTTGGTTAGTTAGAGTCTAGTGACCTGAAAGGGCCGTTATTTTATAGCTAGATTTCATCATAACCTTGCAGTTAAGCCTCCATGGCTCAGTGCAAATCCATTACTACTTCTGGGAAAGCAACTCTAAGGCATATCCGACCAGGGGCAGGTGAGTAGTAGCACTTTCCTTCACATACAGAGGAAGAGGCAGAGCAAAAGATGAACCCAATCAGTGACAGTCAGTATAGCACAGTGGTTAAGACCGAGGGCTTTGGAGGAATACTTGCTCAGGTCCAAATCCCTCCCTTGACATTTTTAAACTTGGTACCTCTGGGCAAGTCCCTCAGCTTACTAACGGTTTCCCTGTTAGTAAAGTGGAAAAAACAATACAAGCCTCTCAGGGACTAAAAGTGGTAAGATAGATAATATATGCTTTTCATAATGCTGGTCATAGTAGATAATAGATGGTGGCTTTTATCATTGCTACACCTTTAGAATTTGTAAGACAGTGTAGCACAGTGGTTAAGAACATGGATTTCACATCCAGGTCACTTGGGTTCGAATTCAGAATTTGCTAGATGTGTGACTTGGGCAAGTTACTTAACAGCTTTTGCCTCAGTTTCCTCATCTGTAAAATAAGAGATAATAATACCACCCCATGCGATGATTGTGAACTCTGAATGAGTTAGATTATATAAAGCACTTGTTATGAGCTAGATTATATAAAACACTAAAAATGAGTTAGATTATATAAAGCACTAAAAATAGATGTTATCTATTTTTATTAACATTGTAAGCTTTTTAAAGCTAGTAAAATAAGAAAAATAATACATGTATATATTAAGATACATTTACTATGTAGCAATAGATAGAAATAACAGGCAATAGATACAAATCTAGTAAGATATGTATGTTAAAATAAGAAATAAGTGTGTGTGTGCTCATGCACACCTATGTTAGGTATAGCAAGTCCAATGAGATGAAAAAAATGAACATAGTGACTTTTTACCCAGTCAGTTATTGACAAGCAATAGGGTCCGTGATGCACTAGCTTTAGATGTTGACCTGGATCAAGGATTGGCTGCTATGCAAGGACCATGAATGCAAATATATTTTGGGCTGAAAGAACAAACAGTACTTGAAAAGTAAGTTTCCTCATAAAACATGTACGTAAGAATCACAAAGGTCAGATTGAAATTTCAAACGAGAACAAGAACCATTTGTAAAGTCTTGAAGTTGCTAATGACACCAGAGAATGTGTGTGAGTTGAATCTGTGTCTTCCAGAGCCTGCTTTCTCTCAGAATCTAGCTCCAGAATGAGCTTAGAAAAAGAAAACTTCTGGAGTGCCCATGCTGCTCTCTCTTTGTTGGTTGTGCAGCCAAGAGGGAGAGAATAGAAGATCAAGCATCCTAGCCCAATGTCTAACATCCAGTATTCTGACCTATTAAAGGAACCACTGTGAAGCCCCAAACACTTGTTTCCTTGCTTTTTAGCTGTGTTGATTTGAGTCTGTTGCAATGTAATAAAATTTAACAGAAGAGAGAACTTATGTTTATCACATTTTGTTCAATCCCTGTTTCCCATTTTCTCTGAATAAGGATTTTTTCCCCATTTAGATTCCCATAACATGAGGATGATACAAAATTGATACGATATTTAAATAAATTTGCTCTGAGAGGTCGGCTTTCTCCTGTAGTTTCAAAATATTATCGTTAAGGTTGCTTCTCTAATACCATGTCCCTTCAAGAACTGCTTGAAGGAATGGGTGAGGAGAGGTGAAGAGATCAAATTGGAGGACTTAGGGTTGCTTTGGGAAGATTTGGGGGAGTTCACAGGAGTATTTCTGGTGATGAGGAGTCTTAAAGGGGAAACTAGACCAA
>NW_011907437.1:0-1438 GCF_000151845.1 Pteropus vampyrus
ATTATGATGGAGGAAAAAACATATGGGATATAGGGACACATTTCAAGGATGTCTTTCTCAGATAGGAGGTAAGATAAGAGTATTAGTGAAACTACAGAAGTTATTTCACACTTAACACAGCAATAATTCTGAATAGTTTTTTTTTTTTAAATAGTGTTAACTTACAGGAGAGTATCAAAGGTAGTACAGAGAGTTTCAAATATTCTTCACTGTTTCACAGACAGTTTCAAATGTCCTTCATTCAATTGCCCTTATAATGTTAAAATCTACGTAACCAAAGTGTAATAAACAACACAAAGAAATTAACATCGGGACAATACTATCAACTAACTAAACTACGTACTTTATTCAGATTTTCCCAGATTTTTTTTCTTATGAACACTTTATTTAGGTATAATTGACATGGAAAAAGCTGTATATATTAAATATATACAATTCAATGAGTTTGGTAATAATATACACCTATGAAACCATTACTACTATCAAGTCCATAGACATATCTATCACCTCCCAAAGTTTCCTCCCACCACCTTTATTTTATTTTTGTCATTATTATTTTGTGTGTGGTAGAACACTTATCATAATATCTACCCTCTTAGCAAATTTTAATTATAACTATGCTATATAATAAATCTTCAGAAATTATGTATTTTGTATAATCAATTTCTAGGATCCAATCCAGGATCTCATATTGCATTTAGTTGTCATGTCTTTTTAGTTTTATTCAATCTGTGAAAGTTAGGCTTCTTTTGCATTTCATGACCATAATATTTTTGAAGAATACTGATCGGGTATTTTTTAGAATGATTCTCAAATTGTGTTTCTTTGATACTTTTCATGATTACACTGAAATTATTGATTTAGGAAAAAAATACCAGTAAGGTGATGGCCTTTCTCATGACATCATATCTGGGGATATGTGATACCAATATGTCTTATCACAGGTAATGTTCATCTTGATCACTTGATTAAGATAGTGTTCACCAAGCTCCTGGAGTGTAAATTTACTACTTTCCCCTTTCCACACCCTATTTGTTAGAAGAAGGTTGCTATATCTAAACTATACTCAAGGAGAAGAAAATTCAGCCTCACCTCTTAGAGAGAGGACGATCGAAGAATGTTTAGACATATGTTAAAACCATCACAGTAATAAATATTTGGAGGGGAGTACTTTAGTTCATACAACAAATTCCAACAAATTATCTTTAAAGTTTTACCCATTAATGTTAGCACTCATCAGTGGGTCTTGCTTATTATTACAACATTAGTTTCATAATGTTGATCTTTCTATTTCTCTCCTGACTTATATATTCATTTACTGGAATTCTTCTGTAAGAATTGTCTTTTCTCCACCACTTATTTATATGTTCAATCATTACTTGTATCGGTATGGACTCGTGAATATTTATTTTGTTTTTTGAGTTATGATAATTACTAT
>NW_011907438.1:0-1934 GCF_000151845.1 Pteropus vampyrus
GAGGGAGGAAGGAATGGAATGAGACGGGATGGGATGGAAGAAAAAGGGAAATCCCCGCCCTTTTGAAACTTACTGTCAGGTGAGGGACATAGACAGTAAACAAGTAAGTAAAACTGGCGGTATTTCAGCCAATGCTAAGTACTTTGGAGAGAAACACAGGCGAGGACTTGAGAATACCCAGGGTGGCCGAGGGAGTTTTATTTTAATCGAGTGGCCAGGGAAGGCAACCAGGGAAGGTGACGTTTGAGAGCAGGGCTCAGTTCTCCCGGTGTCTGGGCCTGGGTCCTCCCAGTGTCCGTGCCTGACGGTCCACCCAGTGGAAGAGTCAGGGCAAAAGCCACGGGATTATGAAATCTTAGAATTATGCATAGCAGGCACATATTTCAGTTCAAAATTCAGACGGGCAGGGAAGGTACTCCATTTTGAATTCATTTTTATTACAATACCCCACTTTTATATGTGGGCAGAAAATTAATCTTAATCATTTCGTTTTATCCCCCACGCGATCACACACACACACGCACACACACGCACACACACACACTTTCTCTGTGGTTGTGTCTAAGTGTGAGGTTGTCTCAGGCCCTCTTGGCTCAGACATATCACATGATCCCTTCATCTGTCAGTCTCCCCACTGTCTCTAATTTTGGATTCTTCAAAGCTCTCAGGGTCACGGTGACCCACAGAATTAAAACCGTGTTCACACGTAGCTCTTTCTCTGGTTCCCTTCCCAGCCTTCTTGTTTGGGAAGACGGAGAGAGGGGAGGGGAGAGATGCGCGTGCACAGGGTTGGCTAGTTTAGGGCGCAGTGTCAACCACCCACATACCTTGTTTCTCAGCCGCTCCTGCCGTGTGACCGCTCGGGTCAGTTGTAGCCCCACTCCGTGTCTCCTCCTCCAGGACCTGGGCCGACGGAGCAGCCACCACCCTGCGTGTTGTGTGGCAGAGGGACAGAGAAAGCATGGAATCACATCTTTCTCTGATTTGTTAGGAATTAATACGCCCCAAGTTTCTTCTAGAATGGTCTTTTAGGGCGGTGGATGAAAGGAAGATGTTGAAACCTAAAAACTTGTTCTCTGCTTTTACTGACATTTTCCTTCCCTGAGTCAGTACATGCTCCACGGTCTGCCTGTCTGGATAGAGAACCAAGAACACAAAGGGACACATGCACGCGGTCTCAGACTCCTAGCTTTTGAGTATCATGCGGCTTTAAGTTGGAACCGAGAATATGGCATCGGAGACTCTTGCCGTCACGGCTTTTCAAAACTGAAAGTTCTTTGAATCCACTGTCGCTTCCCACGCAGGAGCTGCCTCGATTACCTTCTTCACAGGTGGCTGTCCGCCTAGGGAGCGCATCATGGCCCACTCTGTTATGGATCGTTATCATTCAAAAGTTCTGCTTTATTTTATAAAATAACCCAACTTTCTCCCTCTCGGGACCTTCCACTCCAGGTGTTTTCCTGGGAGAGCAGGGGCGCAGCCTGGTGATGACCAGGACAAGCCTGGAGAAAGGCTGAACCTGCAGTCAGCTTTGGGTAATGACTCCAGGGGCCTCCGGACAGCCCAGGAGGGCAAATGTGTGACTCCTCTGAGTCCAGACGCTCCGCCGTGCTGGTCCGCGGATGGCCATCACGGAGGCTTATGGACAGTGGAAAGAATAAAGGCTTGGACTCAGGCCTAGGTTCAAACGCTGACATCTTGACCCTGCCTGGAGGCGAGTCTTATCATCTCTCTGAGCCACGGTTTCCCCTTCTGTTCAACAGGAGCAATAATAATCACAACAATACCTGCCTGCAGGACTGCTGTGCGAGGCCAAAGGGATAATGTATCTAAACACCTGACCCAGTGCCTGGCACATAGTAGGTGCTCAGCTAGACCTGGGTTCAAACCCAGTCTGTCTCTTATTATTCGTATGTCTTTGGGCTTCACCTCCT
>NW_011907439.1:0-2495 GCF_000151845.1 Pteropus vampyrus
AAGATAAGAGCAAAAATTAATAGATAGAAAGCAACATACAGGAGAGAGAGTCAGTAAGGTCAAAAGTTGGCTCTGTGAAAAGACAATTAAATTGGCAAACCTCTGGTGAGACTGACCAAAAAAAAAAAGAAGTCGATTAGGAATGTGATGATTAGGAAGCCTTACTGCCATGCGCGGCGAAGATGAAAGGATGAAGGAAGTGTGGGCCCCTGTGGAATCTTGGGAGGGCCAGACAGCCCAGGTCAGCTCAGTGCCCAAGGTCACTCCACTGACCCTGGGCCTGAGCATCAGAACCTCAGCCACTTATAACCACCTCCTGAGAGCCAGAGTCCAGCTCACTACTCTCCTCACCAGGAAAGAGACACCAACGCCCTCCTTCCCAGTGCCCACCAGTCTCCTTCAATTCGCAGCCTCTCACAAGCATCTGACTGGTGGAGCCTGGTCACAGCTTGCGCTGTAGCTGGGAGGGAGACTAGAAAAGCAGTTTTATTCCTCCTTCCTTGGGCAGGCAGGCCTCTCCAACCTTAAAGAGTGTGGTCAAAAGATGCTGAAAATGGTTAAGATGCTAATTTTTATATTACATGGATTGTTTTATCACAGTTTGAAAATACCTTTTTAATTCTGAAGCAGCCACAAGGCATGTGAAACAGCCATGACTGATAGTATTAATTAGGACCCCAGGAAAGGCTGTGAAGTGTCTGAAGTTTTACCCTACTTACAAGCTAACAAGTTAACCTGCCACAGTTTCATGGCTGTTGGCAGTACACAAGACTCCTGCGCCAGAGACAAAAGACTTTCTTTATTACTCAAAGCACAGCAAGCAGATGAGGTTTATGTTTGCACTGTCTCTCTTGCCCCCCAAGTCCAATAAGAGTGATGTGATGCAGCCCAGGTAGTTGCCAAGCATAGAATGGGTCCGCATCATAGCTGAGGAGCCCCAAACTTAAGAAGCTCAAATATTTTATAAGGAATTACAAGCAAATCTGCCCAACCTTTGCCCTAGAAGAAGACATCATTATAGTAGACAGTAAACAAACCTGCCCTCTGTTCTGGAGAGAGACACTATCTCTGTCTTCCAAGACTCTTCGATACACAAACATTGTTGAAGAGATAGTCCAGAACAAAGGTGTGTGTGTGTCGTGAAACTCAAAGGCAGGACAAGCCAAGGCACTACAAGTAGCAGCCACGAGCTCTGTAGTCAAGCCCAGGCCTGTGAGGGACCTCGCAGAGGAGCAGTGCCTGTGGGATGGTCAAGAACCAGGCCCCACAGCAGCAAGAAAAAAGACAAGGAAAGACTTGGCCTCAGCTCCATTTTCCTGGGGTCAGGGAACCCCAGATTCTCACATGAGCCAATGTAATGGGGGAAAAGACACAATAACATTTGCTACTGGTTGTCCTGCCAGCTAGTTAGGTAGTAGCTACAAGTCAATTTTAAGTTTATTTTGAAAAATACAAAAATGTGACACTTCTCAAGCCCAGGTGTTCTGGAAACAGTTCCTACTGCTATATAATGGTCTATCCCCTCCCTCTCTGAAGCCCTCTCAGTGGCCCGCCCATCACTTACTCTCAGCTCCAGCCCCATTCCAAGTCCCTGCCTGATTCTACCCCCAAGACAGTACTGGCAGTGAGGAGAATATTATTCATTTTTACCCTATCCCAAAAGGATTCTAAGTAACCCAAAGAATACATACAAAACAAGATTTTTTAAATCAAGTAATAGGCAAAAATGGGGTAAAGAGAAAATAAAGGCAGAAAAGACAAAAGTAAAACCAGGAATAAGTTTAGCATCCACGACACGGCTTAATCTTGCACTCTGTTATTCCAAGGGTCTCTAGATTGGGCTCTGAGTTTCCTGGTGGCCAGGGCAGAAAGGGAAATTATAACATCACAGGATCCAAAATATAAACACAAGAGAGTTATTCAAAAGAAAGCTGGCCTATTCCTGTGCTAACATAGGAGAGAGATCTCTTCCCTGGTCCTCTTTGAGAAAACATTATATAATGTAATAAAAGCATTCTCAACAATATCCCTTCCACATATATAGCAATATGCCTATCATGACTCTTTCCTATAGTATTCCTTACTGAAGGATATACATATCCTAAACTTCAATTCCATTAGAGAAACTCTAGGGGAACCAAAACCCCGTGGATTCTCAGAGGTCTCTCAGAAAGATTGAGATTGGATTCGGTGAACAGTGCCTCACTACTGACTTGCCTAGACCTGCTCTTAGCCTCATTTCTAAGCTTTGTTCCGGTGATGGAGTTTCCTATTGGCTCTAGTCTAAAAACTGGGCCTCCATTCTGTAGCTTTAATCCAAAGCCCTGCTGGCTTCCCCTTTCACACCTGTGACAGACATCACTAACTCATCCCAGCACTAGTCCTCAGTCCCTGTCCAGGATTAGATGGAAAGAGGGCCCTGATGATGTTTGCTATTGGTGTCACTGACAAAAGATAACCAGAACTCTTATACATCATTTAAAAAAAAAAAAAAA
>NW_011907440.1:0-2388 GCF_000151845.1 Pteropus vampyrus
GGTGATTATGTCTTTTATTTTTTTTCCTAAAATCTGATGAAACAAGTCAAGCCAAGACAGTGAAAATTAGGTTGACCTCTAGGCCAACTAGCATTCTGTCTTGTATTTCTGCACAGAAATTAAGCTTAGCTCCAACTCCAAAGCTTATCAGAGAGGGCTGCACAACATGCACAGAAAACAATCTAGCCCAAATAAAGTAGCACCTTCAATTTGAAATGCACAAAGTTCTGCCATCCTATAAGGTTTCACACAATAAACTTTGCTGTTCCCACTGATAAAGACAAAATCATTTTGCTTTCATATTTGCCAGGGTACTCATCAACAGGGGTAGGTCATCTATGTAGTCTATCACTGGTAACAATAAAACTCACTTGGGAGAAATCTCCTCACAAGGGACAAGAGGCAGCATTAGGAGAGTAGTAAGTACTTTAGCTCTGGAGCAAGGCCACTACTATCTAGAGACCCTATATTTACTCTTTGTGCTTCAGACAACTCATCTATAAAACAGGGATTACACCTGTGCTTAAATCATAGAGTTTTTGTGGGGGTGAAATAAGTTAATACATGTAAAGCCCTTAAAACAGTGCTTATCCCAGAGTAAGCTCTCAATAAATGTTATAAGAGATTGTGACTTAATATACTGGAGGTATATGTGTGTGTGGAGAAGGAGGAATTGACTATATAATTTCCTCTCTCAGAGTGATTGACTCTTTTGTTATATAGCAAGGACTGAATAAAGAGCCTCTGATTTTCTCATTTGAGTGGTCTTTGTTTATTTCCACATTAGTCACTGAGATCCGGGGTTGGTTGTTTCGGCAGATAGAAGTATTTACTTGAGAAAATATAGGTCCCAAACTCATTACAGGCTCAGATATCTGGATGATTTCCTTTCTCCAAGGTAGAGTCTTAGGAAGAGTAAGCGAGGGAGCACTTCTTCACAGAGCCTGGTTATCAAACTTGTCCTCACAAAGGACAGCATGCATCAGAATTACCTAGAAGTCTTCTGAAAACACATTTGCTGAAACCCACTCCCAGAGTTTCTGCTTTAGTAGATCTTGCATTTCTAACTCTTTCCCAGGATGTTGATGTTGCCTGCCCAGGAGCACACTTTGAGAAAGACTGGACCATCCCTACAGCAAAGCACACCCAATCATTCCACCCCAGGGATGCTGGAGAGTTCTATGAGGTGGGAATCCAAAAAGGGACCCAACCCAGAGCTCTGGAGACCAGGTTCTTGTCTTTTGCTGAAGAAAATTCAAGGACATGACAAACAGCAAACAGGAAAGTGCAAATTTTATTATAGCAAAAGTACACACTTAAGAGAGAAGTGCGGTCAAACCCAAAGAGAAAGCTGCCCCAAGGCTGAGGCTAACTATCCTGTCTATCTATCTTGATTTGTTTCTCATGCCTGGGATTCTCAGGCTAGGAGTCAAAACAGAGAGAAGGCTGAGTAAGGGATTAAGGAGAAATTATGGAGCCGTATTTGGGAGAGGTGGGGGAATGTCCCTAGGCTATCTATCCTGCCTCACCAGACTCTTACCAGGCTGGGTTCAATTGCAATCAAGAGCTGTTTACTTCAATCATGACCTCAGTAACTAACAGGATCCTAAGGAACAAAAGACAGTAGTGATTTAGTCTTAGGGTCTCTGAGACCTCTCCAGACTCATGTAAAAAGGAGTGTCTGAAGAAACAAAGAGAGAAAGAGAAGTAGAAGCAGACAAACAGATGCAGAAAGATGAAGTCAGAGAGGGAGAAAAAAACAGGAGGGAGGAAAGGGGAGGATGAGCAGGGAGAGCGAGCACGAATGTGTGCACAAAAGAGAGGGAGATCTAGAATTAAAAGAGAATTAAAAGTGGGGAAAAATTCAGATATCCCATTGCCTTGGCCTTATAGAAGGAAGGGCTTCCCAATAACCCAGCAGTTCACCTTGCCAACACACTGAAATCACCTGGAACTATTTTAAGACATCCCAAGGCTTGGGTCCAAGCCCCAGATACTGATTCAGTTATCCTGTGTATTTGATGAGAGTGTGGGAGCTACGTGTTGGTACTTTTAAATATCCTCAGGTGATTATAATGCGTGGCTGCACTTAAGAACCACAAGAATAGACAGCAGCATACCCCAGGTACACTCATCTCTAACACCTTGGAAATCTCCTTTTGGTAGACTATGTCCATTATATCCTGGAAGTAACTGGGCCCATCTGGTTCTGCTTCTGATAGAAAGAGGATTGTGGCTAAAAGAGGAAGAGAATGAAAAGGAACTGAGATCTTCCTCTTTTCTGGAGGCAAACAAGAAAAGTCAGAAAAGTTGTCTTTAAATATGAGAGAAAACAGCAATTAGAGAATCAAGGATCTTTTCTCAATCTCAGTTACTTTGAAGAACAAC
>NW_011907441.1:0-2348 GCF_000151845.1 Pteropus vampyrus
TCAATTATGTCCAGCTGGTCTAATGTGTCATTTAAGGATGTTATTTCCTTATTGATTTTCTGTTTGGATGATCTGTCCATATGCGACAGTGGGGTATTTAGGTCTCCTACTACGATAGTGTTTTTGTCTGTTTCTCCCTTTAGTTCTGTTAGTAACTGCTTTACATATTTTGGGGCTCCCTGATTGGGAGCATAGACATTAATAAGTGTTATATCTCAAGAACAGTTTTTATATTTTACTTTCGCATTGAAAACCAGTCAGATTTGCTTCAGCCTCAGAGTGTATTTATATAAAATTAATAACACTGGCAGCGAGCTGCCCTCTTTTCTAAATAGGAAATGGGTTAAAAGCCCATTTGATTCATTCAGTCATTCTCTCATTAGATATTATTTGAACACTCAACAAATGCCAGGCATTGTGGTAAGAGTAGTAGAAGACAAAGATGAAGCAGAAAAAGAAAAAAGCACTTAAGCAGAAGAGTCAGAGACTTCTGTTTACAATAAAACTGAGAAAATAGGGCATGTATGAGGCTACAGTGCAAAAATGAAATAGGCAAATGTCACAAGGTACAGTTGAATGCTAGAGCCCATTCATGAGAACTGATCGTGTGCCTCTCTTTACAGCTTTGCATTTACTGCCATCCTGTTTGTAGTTTGAAACAATTTACACCAAGGAAATTGGCAAACACTACAAATCAGGGCTTTTTATTTATTTGTTTGTTTTTCCCCCTCTGAGAGCCTACTGTTACATATGTATACTAGCATACCACTAGAGGTATACATACAGTGTGCTAAAAGAATGTTATATGGAGGAAAATATCAACTACCTTATACTTATTATCTCATCAGACTAAACCAATCACCAAATAAACAAATTAATAAAGTCAAATTCAAATTGAGTTTCTGGCATTAAACATTAAAATTCACAAAATGTTCTTTTTCTCTTCTCTTCTCTTATTTCTATATCTTTATGTGCTTATAGGGTTGTGCTAACCATGAAGACAGGAAGTCTTGGAAATCTCCAGGAAAATCTTTACAAGAAAGTATATTTTCTCCAGATTTTCTACCCAATTTGGTAAAACATGTGTCCTGGGTTTCAGAAAGCATATTGCTAAAGAGATGTCTTCCAGCCCTTCAGTTACCTCTATATTTACATGTCTTCTAAACATAATCTCAAATTGTGAATCTCTTCCATATGGCAAGATCTTTCCTAATGCTTTTCACAAATAGCTCTGAATACTATCTGCACTCTGAGAAGCCACAGCTCGCTAGAGCCTGCGGGGCCTTAAAGGTCATCTCATCCACCTTAGTCTTTAGATAGGCTCACTCTTAAGCCAGTTTCCTGGAGAAAGCAGAGACAGTCATTTTGTTTTGGAGACATGTGGTAAATTTCCTAACTTGCCTTCATTAACCTGCACTTATGATTAACAAAACTACATAAATATGAAATTCTTCCTTAGATCAACCTAAACCTCACATTTTAGAATTCTATCCCTTATTTGCTGCCCCATGGAGATTTGAAAACAGATGGTGACCATCCTTAGTGTGAGAGGCATTTAGACAGATGGACCTCCTTTTTCTGAAACATTTTGAGCAAATTCAATTTTATAAAATTAATTGATTTCTATTTGTGATATCCCCTGTGTAAAAGAGAATCTGTTTGGAGGCTGAAAAGTCCTCGTGTAGAGTGATTGATTATCCCCCTCATTTGGGTTTTGTAAACATCGGTATTCCGATACTGAGTTTTCTTGACTCAAGGCCTGCCTGTCTATGCTTGAAAATCCATCATAAATCATCTTTAGTCCTTTAAACTTTCCTCATAGATATAATTTCTTTACTGTTTTATTATCTATCTTTTTAGATGCAAACCCATATATGTAAATTCATTAACAATTTTGACTGACTTGATATATTGTCAGTGAAAGAAAAGCAAACATGCAAGAAATGATTTTGACCTGGTTGGTCAAATCAGTCACAGCAATCCCATCAGCCTATAAAAAATAGTATTACCTAACAATTCGCAGCCCTTTGTATTTTTATATATACCATTTCTCCAGATTCTCACAATAAACCTATGGAATGAACAAGGAAAGTATCAACAATTGCATTTCTAGATGAAGTTAATATAAGTACATATAAACTGACTTAGAAAGCAAGCTTAGGGCACATCCAAATTTAGGAAGATGACTAATATTTTTGGCATATCAATTATATTTCAGACACTCTTCCTAGGAGTTCATTATCACAACGAACCTATAAATTATGAATCTCCATTTTACAGATGGAGAAACTGAGGCTCAGATATGTAAAACAATTATTTCCATGTTTACATAGCTAAAATAATATGAG
>NW_011907442.1:0-1767 GCF_000151845.1 Pteropus vampyrus
CATCCACTGTTTTACACCACCCCCCTGTATTAGTTTGCTAGAGTTGTCATAACGAAGTTCCACAGACTGGGTGGCTTAAATAATAGAAACGTATTGTCTTACATTCAAGAGAATGGAAGTTCAAGGTCAAGGTGTCAGCAGGGTTGGTTCCTCTGAGGCTGTGAGGGGAATCTGTTCCAGGCTCTCCTTCGCTTGTAGATCTGCACCTTCATCGCCACATGAACTTTTCTCTCTGTGCACGTGTGTCTCTTCTCCCTTTTCATAAAGGTACCAGTCATGCTGGATTAGGGCCCACCTAACAATCCCAGTTCACTTGATCACCTCTGTGAAGACCTTTCTCCAAACAATGTCACATTCTGGGGTGCTAGGGGTTAGAACTTGAACATATTAATTCTGAGGAGATACAATTCAAGCCTCTGCCTGAATAAATTTTAAAAAGTTGCTGGAATGTGTACTGGCATATTGGGCAGAGCCCAGACTGTGGTGGTGGCTCCTAACCTTCAACTCATTTGCCCAACTTAAGAGACCGCACATTGCAGAGGCTGTTCCCAAAGCAAGAGAGGCAAGGTGACCACCAGCACAGCCACTTTGGGAACATCTGTCACTACGTGCTGGGCTGGCTCTCAGCAAGGACCTTGGGCCCCTCAACATACCAGCCATAAGGTCTCTGCCACTTGGAACTGTGTGACCTGGGTCAAGTCACTGAACTTCTTGGCCTCAGTTTATTCAGATGAGCCTAGACCCAAGGTCAGCAGTGAGGTGGGGTTGTCTGCCTTTCCGCTGGGACTCATTTCCTCACTGCTTGTCTCCCAGTGAAAGCTGGCAGTAATCCCCACTGAGAGCACCCAGAAAAGCCCTCCAGCGGAGCTGAGAGCCACACCTGCTGACAGGACCGCAGCAGACCCTGTTTGCCCCACTGCAGGGCAAGCAGTCACAGAGGTGGGTGCTGTTTTAGACAAATGCCTCTCACATTATTCATTTTAGTCTTGGTATCTTACATCTTTCTCATAAGTGATAATGCTATTTGTCTTAAATCATTGAATATCAGAATTGTCAGACATCTCAAAGGTCTTTTAGTGATACAACAAAATAACAACATTTACCAACCCATAATTCTCTTCTTCCCCTACTGGTTCACCTGCCTTTGGGTGGAGCCCTTGAAGGAACTAAAGAGATGAGAGTTTCCAGTTGCCCAACCCTGTAAACCTTTACCTGACACGAACCCACAAGAATATCCTGCAAGTACTTAGTCAAGGGCTGTATCAAGACAAAGGATAGAAAAATGGTCCCCATCTCTCAAGAATGCCTAATACCTCTCCAGTGAACTGAAAGACTCTTCCAGAAAGCTTATCATATGTATTTGCTGCTTTTCTTTTCGCCACATTAGAAGTGTTCCGCTTTTCTCGTATTGATTCTGTGCACTGTCCAGCAGGTCTGCAGGTAGAGGAGTGGCGACTGGGAGATACAGACAACATTCCTCTCAGAGAGCCAAAAACCCAGGTGACTGCTGGGGATGCTTAACACTGACCCTCCTGCGGAGCTGTAAAAACAAAGCCTGAAATGTGCAGCTTTTTGAGTCCACACGCGGACCTGCACTGGAGCCTCTCATTGATTTTCGCTCGTGTGAGTCCGCAACTGTGGCATTTTCTTTGGACTTTGACTTTATTTGAAACTCCATGGGTGTGAAAATATGTCAATCAAGTTGTCTTCTTGAGAATGAGGCCTTGCTTGACAGGCATAGAAATCTAACCTGCGTGATAAAATGAA
>NW_011907443.1:0-2310 GCF_000151845.1 Pteropus vampyrus
CTGAGTCTACAAATCGTGGCCTGCTCTCAACACCTTGTAAATCTTTCCTTTAACCTTCCATCACTCAACATCTTCACTATAGATAATATCCATTGGATACCTTAGTCTTCCAGACATCATTCAGAGTTTGTACTAGGATAGCTTTTGAAGATAATGTCTTTGGCTTCATGCAACAGTGTTTCAGGGTACTATTTCAATTCTGATTAACTCTGGTTTAAGGCTTGCTGATTTTTATAGACAGTTCTTGAAGATTTTTTAAAGACCAATTTTGTTGCTGACTCATTATTTCTGCTTATTGTGTCATGTAGCTAACTCTTTTGTCATGACCAGTCTCTTCTTGGTTTCCATGTAATTAATATCAAACAATTGGAGAGCTAAAATTGATATGGTCTATCTCTCTGCATGAGGTGTGTACCTCCTCTGTGACATCCTTGACAACTCCTCCAGTGGTAAGATTTTCTCTGTCATGATGGGTTTCTTCCTCTGACAGGGAGTTCTAAGTGTTAGAAAGGCACTTGAATACATTTCTGTAACTTCTACCTGTTTGTTCTAAATTTGTCTGTTAGAGATATTCTTTAACTTTTTTCCTTCATTCAACAGCTATATATTTAGTACCCACTCTGTGCTGGGTACTCTAATAGGTAATGAGGCTACAGAAATTTTTTAAAAATCAGCAGTCTCAGCCCTCAAGGATTTCAAGGCCAACGAACAGGGGTAAGAATAGGTTAAGAATATAATATAACCATAACTAGATTTCACGTGACCTCCAGACCATAGCTATATAAATAGAGTCCCATTAGCAGTGATAATTTATATGTGGCTGCTTGGTCACTTTCCCCTTGCAGTGTAAGACCTGCAGACCCTTGCAAAAGTCCCTCTTGAAGTAGTTCTGAGACTCCCTAAGATTTAAAAACAACAACAACAACAAAAAAACTAGTTTTATTGCTAACTCATCATTTCTTCCAAGTGCTCACCCCTAAATCCTCTTCCTCTAGACATGGCAGAGCAGAATCTGTGGGACATGGGCTTCCTCGCCCACTCCAGAATTCCTGTGGGCAGAACTGGACTCCTCACCAGTGCTGTGCTACTGCTCCCTTGGCCCTTTCTCACATGCACTAGTGACCTTTCCAAACCTGAGCCAGGCTGGGTAATTTTGTGCAGAAGCAGAAAGAAAGCTCACTTTTCCTACCATGTGTTATAGTTTGTTGCATGGCCACTATACAGCCCTGCATGTACCTCATTTTTCATAAGCCTTTTACCTCCTAAAGCTTCTGTCTGCAGCCTTTTTTTCTCCATAGAACTCAGATTTAGTCCATGAATCCAGGCTTAGGAACCAGACCCCAGATTGAGGGCCAGCCACTAAGTTGTTCTCTTGATTTCCCTACCTTTTTTTTCCATGACAGCCACCAGGCTCAGAAGTTCAAAATCTCTTTCTCACAGTCCTTTTCCCTCCAAGCACATCAGCTCATGCAAATAAATGCCCCCTCATGTATGGATGTGTCTCAGGCTCATACGTCCTGCTATCAAGTACATCAATGACTGCAAAGCAATTCAATACTTTCTATAAAAAGGCTTGCACTAGGTGGTATTTTAATACAGAGGAAGAACACCTAACTCATCTGGGGGGAAATGGAAAGTAATCCTTAGGGAAAGTGTTCGGAGGTGGTAAGGTTTCAGTCAGGCCCTATGGGATGATGGGAAGTAAGGGACAGAACCGAACCCACCAGGGAGAGGAAATGTCATAAACGGAGGCATAGAGGTGAGAGAGCAAACTTGGTATGTTCCAGGGTTTTTAATAAGGGCTGTCACAGGGGTCATCCTAATTCATGGCGATGGCCCCTACCTCTTCCTGAGGGCATCCAGCTGCCCAGAATGCCATCTGATTGGGGTGAGGGTCCTATCAGGTCCTTCTGAGATCCTAAAACTCTCTTTATGGCCTGGAAACTGGCTACATGTCTGCTTGAGCACAGGGGAATAATAATAGGTGGTGAAGCATTGAGATTTGTGTCTTAAAAATCATCTTGACAGTAGTGTGGAAGAAGGATTAGAGGAATGGCAAACTAAAATCTACTGCCTCACTTGCGTAGCAATGGTTGAGTGCTGAAAGACTGCCACAGATCCACCATCCTTACCTTTTCCTATTCTTAGACTATTTTCATATGTCACGGCCCCCAGCCTCTCCATCATTCTTTTTATTCTCCCTTGGATGTGCCCAAGCTTGGCAGAGTCCTTAAAGTGTTGTTTCCTAGAAATGGAACATGATCTTTCAGTTTTTTCCAGAATCAGAACAGATTAGAAAGAGACATGTAC
>NW_011907444.1:0-1647 GCF_000151845.1 Pteropus vampyrus
GAAGGCTATTATATACTGGCCATAGCCAATGCATATAATAAATAATTAATTGGACAAATAAATAAATAAAAATTACAGCTCATAAAAGCTCCTCATTAACTTGTTCAGTACTAATCTGGCTCTTGCAATTAATTTTAAACTCTCTTGTTTCGCTGTTATTAAGTAAGCTGAAATGAAATAGAAATGATATAATTGTTTTTGCTTTCTCATTTGGAGAAATACTCATGCAGGCTCAATTCTCTCACTACACAGAAAATGAAACTAGATGAGCCCCACTTGATACACGAACAACAGAATTCTGAACATTGATGAAATCATTCTTATTTCAATAGTGGGGAGATCTCTATATATTCCTATTCCAGTGTGGGGGTAAAATATATGTATTATTCCAGTGCAGAAGATATGATTTCCATGGATTTAGAAAAATAAAAACACTTATTTTGTTAATACTGAATCTTTCCAGGTGAATAATTATAATTCATCATTCTTTTGTAAACACTGTTTTTTGATGCTTCCTTGATAGGAAGCCTATATCTTCTCTTTTTAGTGGGTAAAATTACATGTGGACACACATATACTATAGATTCACATCTTGGTGATGACTTGCATTTTCCATCCCCAAATTCCTGGTGTTATATAGTCCGAAGACAGGCTATGAGAACCCAGATATGAAGTTTACCAGTATGTCTTCCAAGAAAAGTATTGAGTGAATGATTTTGTCTGTTCCATGAAGGCCAGCTGGTGTCATCTTTAGAAAAATGAACATGTCGTGGTATTGTTTGGGGGAAATTTTGTAGATCTTAATGGTGTGTGGTGATGGAAATAGAGAGACTGCTCTCCACAGTATTAGTTTTATAAACTCTACTATAGGAAGTTATGGGTACTCAGAGAACACATTCTCTCCCAATCCCAACTCTGTTGATAGATCAACGATTACCTGTGCAAGGGTACTTCTTTCAAGATGATTGTTTTGGGTTCCTGAGACTTCAAATACAATTCAATAACTATTACTTTTCTAATCCAAATATCAATAGAGTGAATAATGTCCCACATAATTCATCTGAAGGGATCTTGACTTGATTAAAATGAATCATTTAGACGTATCCAAATGCCTTGTACAGAATTTCATTTTGAAATTTAGCAATGTGAATAGTACAAAAAGAACTAAACTAGAAGTCAGGAGAGCTGATCAATACTGAAATATTTTCCAACAGGTGTGTGTAATGTTTAATTTTATGTGTCAACGTAACTAGGCCACACGGTATCCTAAAATTCAGTCAAGTATTATTCTGTGTATGTCTGTGGGGGTGTTTCTTGATGAGATTAGTATTTGAATAGGTAGACTGAGTAAAGCAGATTAGATGAGTGGGCCCCATCTAATCAGTTTGAAGGCCCGAATAGAACAAATGGCTGACCATACCTCACATAGGAAGAAATTTCCTCCTGCCTGAGTAGGAGCTGAAACACGTTTTTGTTTTTTTTTTTTTCCTGCCTTTGGACTCAAAAAGAAACATCAGTTTTTCTATCAGCTCAATCCTACCAGCATTCAGACTGGAAATATACATTGCCTCTCCTGAGTCTCCAGCTTGCTGACTGCAGATCCTGGGACTTATCAGTCTCCATAATTATGAGCCAATTTCTTATAAT
>NW_011907445.1:0-10291 GCF_000151845.1 Pteropus vampyrus
AAAAATAATAATGACTCAATGGAAATCCCAGAGTTGAAAAGTACAATAACCATAATGAAAAAAATTCACTAGAAGAGCAAACAGTAGATTTGAATTGGCAGAAGAAAGAATCAGTAAGCTACAGGAGAGATCAATACAGATTATGCAGTCTGAAGAACGGACAGTGAAAGGAATCAAGAAAAATGAACACAACATCAGAGAAACATGAGACAACATTAGGTGTGCCAACATATGTGTAACAGGAGTACCAGAAGAATGGAGACAGAGAGGAGCAGAAAAATTATTCTAAGAAATAATAGCTAAAAACATTCTAAATTTGATGAATAAACTTTAATCCACATGTCCAAGAAGCTTAATAAACTCCAAGTAGGATAAATGCAAAGAGATTGGTACCCAGACATAACTTAGTCAAAATGTCAAAATCCAAAGAGAAAAACTTGCAAGCACAAATGTAATTGTAGAATCGGTTCAAAATGGTCCTATCCTGTTTAATGAGATACTGAGTTGCTTTTCAGAGACAACGGACCAAGACTGCAAGTCATGCAGCCAGGACATGTGCAGAGGAGAGAATTTTGGCTTCCAGCTGCACCAGAACCAAAGTCTCATCCCCATGGAACCAAAGGACTAGGACGCGACCGGAACTTGAACACTGGAACCCTTCCAGAAGCCAAGGGTCCATTGTTAAGGAAGTTCCAGTGTTGATTCCCCTTGACCATAAATGGCCAAGTTCCAGGGGACCTCCAATTAAAACTTGCCCCACCAGAACTTTCACATACCTGTTCTCTCTAGCACCTTAAAAAAAACTTGGCCTGGTCCAGTGAGCAAGGTAAGGATCTGAGGCACCACCAGGTCTCCCATCTTCTCATTTGGTGCCTTCATGATCAATAAATCTTTCCTTACTCTGAACCCTGACATTTTGAGTTTTGGTGAAGCATCAGACACACAGACTTTGGTCCGGTAACACAAAGAAATAAAACCACTCGTTAAAAGGCATCCACATTGGAAAGGAAGAAGTAAAACCATCTGTATTTACAGGAGACATTATATAGAAAACCCTAAGGACTCCACTAAAAAGCTGTTAGCACTAATAAGCAAGTTTGGCAAGGTTACAGGGCAGATCAATATACAAGATTCAATTGTATTTCTATAGACAATATAAAAATGAAATTAAGAAAATAATTCCATTTACAGTAGCCTTAAAATGGGAAAATAACTAGGTATAAATTTAACCTAAGGAGTGTAACAAATGTACTATGAAAACTACAAAACATTGTTGAATTAAAGAAGACTTAATTAAATGAAGAGATAGCCATTATTGACTTGTCCTGGATTCTCAGCCTGGCCCTGTCCATTGCTCTCCAGCAGCTTCCATCTTCCTCAGCTACCCTGGCCCCCAATTTGTGCTCCCAAGTTTCATTAAGGAGTCTCCAACGACATGAACTTCTCAAGCTCCCCAAAGTACCAAAGGTTTTTAACAATTTACTCATTTGCCATGCTAGGAACTCTGAGTGGGAAGGGGGCCTTGGGACAGGCGACTATCCAAGACATTACTGTCTTTACAGTCCTACACGCTACCGGCTGGGGGATAGAAGAGGCTATGAAAGCTGTTAGTGACTCGCCATATAAACAACGTAGGCTCTTCCCCTAAATTAATAGTCTAGCCTCATCGCTTGGAACTCACATCCAGGCCTTGCCCATTATTTAACTACCTAGGGAGTGCCCCCTTAAGGCTCTGCCCACACGAATAACTGTCCCAATTCCGCCTTCTTAAATAATAATCCTGGGCCCGGCTATTTGAATCATCCCTCAGACCTTCCTACCTCCCTCTAAACACGCAGACACCACCCCTCGTATAACACCCTAGGCCCACCCTGGAGGGTGCAACTTCAGGATGTGGCTCCTGAACATTCGAGGCTCAGCCCTCCAGTTAGCCTATAAACCTCAACCATTCCTGATATTTCGAGCCCCGCTCCCAACGCGTTTATATGTGGTCCACTCTCTAGACCAGCATTTCAGGCCCGCCCCACACACTTTTCAGGCCCCACCTTCTCAGAAATGCCAATCCAAGCCTCGCTGACAGGCATAACCATCCATCCTCGCACCCTCAAGTAATATTCCAACACTCACCTACAGCAAACCCTCCCAGTGTCACCTCCTGGAGGAATATGCTAGGATAACCTCAAGGTCCCGCCCCCACCTCTCTCCGAGCTCCGTCCCATCTCCCTCTGAGCCCCGCCCCATCTCCCTCTGAGCCCCGCCTGCCTAGCTCGCACAAGCCTCCTCAGAACCTAGCGGCACTTCGACCCCGCGCCCTGGGAGGGCCCGCCCCGCCCCCGACACGCACCGTCCTTGGGGCGCAGGCGCAATGTGGCGCCAGCCCTGCGTACCCAGCGCCGCCACGTCGGCCGCAGCTCGGACCGCCAGGGGGCGCGCATTTAATCTTGCCAGAAGCTGCAGGGCGCTAGAGCCAGCCGGCTAGAGAGGGCTGCGGCCTGCGCCTGGCGGGGGAGGGGCAAGAACTGGTCGGCACCGATCCCGAGCCTAGGTGAATCCCCACGCTCCCCGACGTCCGAAGACCTAGAATGTCCCTCAGGGGCCCGGGAGCCCTCGACCACTTCCTCGATAGTTCCGGAGGCCCCCACGATAGCCCTGGAGACGGCTATTTGACTGCAGTATTCCTGCACACTCTGAACATCCTGCGACTATTTCTGGACGTCTACGACTGCCCCTCATAACCCCTGATTCCAAACTCTTCCCTCGCGGTGTAGAGAAGGACCCTGATTCCCCCCAGATGCCCTAAGAGAACACGTTCTGACTCACCCTCTGTGGCCCCAGGACCTCCGACTCCCTCTCCCCCTCCAGATACCCTAGGCAACCTTGATGGCCCAGCATCCCCAGATTGCCCCTCCACTTATCCCTAGAGGCCCCGCCTAAGCCCCGCAATTCACCAGAGACCGTGAATGCCCAGGTGTCCCCACTGACCCCAGGCAGTGGAGAAAGTTTTTGATCATGGTGCTGTAACAATTGGATATCCATAGGCACACAAAAAATAGCTTTGATACACTTCTTTTATCAAATATTTAATTCAAAATGGATCATAGAACTTAAATATGAAACTGGAAACTAAAATTTCTAGAAGCAAGCATAGGAGAAAAGATTTCTGACACTGGATTAGGCAAAAGGTTGCTTAGATAGGACATTAAAAGCACAATTCATAAAGGAACCAATGGATATGGTGGACGTTATCAAAATTCAAAGTTTCTCTTCAAAAATACAAATCACTTATCTGATAAAGGGTTTGTATCCAGAATATATACAGAATGCTCAAAACTTAACAATAATCAACCCTTAATAAGACAGGCAAAAGATTTGAGCACAAACTTTACCAAAGAATATAATCAGATGGCAGATAAGTACATAAATCATGCTCAATATCATTAGTCATTAGGGTAATGTAGGGTAAAATCATTAGGCGATGCACATACATATTAGAATGGCTAAAGTTAGAAACACTCACTATACCACTATCAGTGAAGGTATGAAAGAAATGGAACTCATATACTGGAAGAAAATGTAAAATAGCAACTCTAGGAAAACAGTTTGGAAGTATCTGAAAATGTTAAACACACACATATGATCCAGCCATTGCATTCCCAGGTATTTACCTAAAAGAAATGGAAGCATGTATCTACACAAACACTTATATATATAAATGTTCATAGCAGCTTTATACGTTGTCTTAGTCATCTCAGGCTGCCATAACAAAATACCATAGACTAGGTGGCTTAAACGCAGAAACTAATTTCTCACAGTTATGGAGGCTGGGAAGTCAAAGATCAAGATGCTAGCTCATTTGGTTTCTTGTAAGGGCTCTTTTCCTGGCCTACAATCAGCCACCTCTTTGTATTCTTACAGAGAAGTGGAGGAGGGAGGGAGAGAGAGAGAGAGAGACAGAGAGACAGAGAGAGACAGAGAGACAGAGAGACAGAGAGAGACAGAGAGAGACAGAGAGAGACTCATCTCTTCTTAATAGGCCACAATCCTATTTGATTAGGACCCCACTCTTATAACATCGTTTAACCTTAATCACCTCCTGAAGACTTGGGGGTTAGGGCTTCAACATATGAATTTGGGCGAGACATAATTCAGTCCATAGCATTTGTTAATATCACAAAACTAAAAACAACCCAAACGTCCATCAATATGTGAATGGATCAACAAACTGTGGAATATTCGTGCAGTGGAATACTATTGTAAACAATGGAGCCACTTTAAAATGAAGCCAAAGGTGCCATGCTAGAGGAACTGCCTTGCATGTCTTATACCTCAAACCTTGGAATGTTAAAAATAGGGCAAAATAACCTTTGGACTGGGTCTAAAGGAATATTGTGCCCCCCCCCAAACTACTTACAAAGATAACCAGAAAGCAGTGTTATGACTACCAGACTTTTTAGAATTAACAACACTATGTTAAGTTATCTGCACCAGTAAAAATGCCTTTCCATTGCCTTTGTCTCCTATTCGGAACATTATTTAGTCTTCTGCTTGAATTAATGATTTCCCGAATAACTATTTTCATTGATCTCAAATAAATACTTATTTGCCTCTCACTTCGAAAGGCCTTTTTAAGTTAGTAATACTCTGCAATAACAAATAAAAAATTTGGATGGATCTCAAAATAATTAAAAGTGAAAGAAGCCAGATCCCCCCAAAAGAGTATATACTGTATGATTCCATTTATATGAAAATCTAGTAAAATGCACAGTGACAGAATGTAAATAAGAGGCTGTGAGGTGAGACAAGAGGCAGGAAGAAGGAATTACACAGGGCAGGGGAAAACTTGGCAGTGAGCATTATGTTCACTATCTTGATTGTAATGATAGTCACACAAGTGTAAACATAGTTCAAAACTTATCAAATCATATGTCAATTAAAAATTAATCCGTTAAAAAAAAGCTTGAATAAATTAATAAGAATTGGATGGGCTATGAGAGGAAATGACTTAAGTCAAAGAATGAGGTGAGGCTAAAAGGGTCAAGAGGCTTGTATTAATGAGTGGATGGGGCTAAGAGGGGCATTCGTTAAAATGCACAATGGAGCAGAAATAAGAGGGTGTTCGGCCCTGTCCAGTCTAACTGTAATCAATATTGATTAAAGATAAGCAGCAGGGCTGTTACCAAATAGCTTGGCTGGGCACAATGCAGGTGAATTGGGAGTTTTATTCCTAATCTCTAGGCAAGTTTACCATGCATACCTCCTCACTCCCACTTCCCAGAGAAGAACACTGAGGCTATGGAAGAAGCAGTGGCTAGGGTTCACCCTCGTGTCTGCCTTCTGTCTGGACTCCCAACCCTGCCAACAGCCTTGGTGACCCAAGCACAGCTCCCTCAACCTCAATCTTTGCTCCTGTGCTCAGATTTACAGCCCAGCTGAAATTGACTCTCAGAGAACCACCATCCACCTTCCAGGGCCCGTGCCACTACAATTCATCCCTGAGGCTGTCTTTGGAACCCCCCTTCCTTCACAACCTCCCCCAAGACTAAATATTTCCTAGTCTGGAAGAAATTCCCCATCTCCAGACTCTTGAGCCCCCATCCAGTTGACAAGCTCCCTGCCCCATTTCTGAAGCATTGAAGCTGCCCAGTGCTTGTAAGCCTCCACTCACCATCTACATATCCCAGCTTTCAATCATGCCCCAGTCTGCAAGACCATCCATGCACGGATCTGCAGAACCTCAATCTCCTGTTCCCTAGTTCTCCAGTCTGTAAACACCCCTCTAACCTATTCACCGGTTCTGAAACCCCGAGCCCAGGAATGGAAACTGCCCTCTCCATCTACAGTGCTTGAAATCTAGAGAACAGGGTGCAGCAGTGAAGGAAGGCCAGTGTGTTCTCCTTCAGACAAGGTCAGATCAGAATGGGAGAGGTAGGGGACTAGAGAAGGGATGAAAGCAAGAACCATTCCGCCCCATTCACCCAAGACAGCCCCTGAAAGGTGGATGAGAGAGGTTGCCCAGCCAGCCAGAATGGATGTCAGGACAGTGCTTTCCATAGCCCATAGTGAAACAGTCATTGGACCAAGTGAGTGTTGGGGGTGAGCTGCCTGAGATGGGCACTGTTTGTCGCCTGGCTGCTGGGCCCTGGGCAGGTACTTGAGCCTCTCCAGCCTTCAGCTTCTTCCTCCACAAAGTGGTGATCTCAGGCCATCTCTCACTGTTCCCCATTCTTCCTCCCACTACAGTAGCACTGTGCCCAAGTGCTCCCCTCTTGGGGCCTGAGTCCCTAGACCCCCTCAATTTTAAACCTAGGAGGGGCCTCATTTGTCTCCTCTCATTGGCTGGCATCCACTCTCACCCAGGTGTCTTCGAAGCCTCCTCAGGGCCAAGCTCCTACCGCCCCTTCATTCTCCAGGGGACCTGCTCTTCCCAGCTGTTTGAGTCCCCCAACACTATCAGGCTCAGGGCTTCAAACCCTGCCATGGCCCAAAAGGCTCCAAGGGTGCTTCTTCCCCAGCCCACCATACTCTTCCAGGTTCCCAGTAGGGACAGGCTTAGGCAAACAGTCGCTGTAAATTTATTGAGTGCCTACTATGTGCAAAGCACTGTTGCAGGCTGCAGAATTCCCAGGTACCTTGGGCTCCAGTTCTGCATCCAGTTTTTAGGTGTCAGGGCTCGGGCGCAGACCTTACTTTCTCTGGGCCTCGACTTCTCCTTCTCACACGTGGAATAAGAACATCCCCTGGATGGAAGGAGGTGCCCAGCCTAGGGTCCTTGGATAACAGGCACGTCTGAGGCAGAGTAAAGCCAAGTACTGGCGCCCACAGCCAGGGCTCCTTGCTGGCCACCAGGTAGGTCACCATGCAGGCTAAGGTGCCGGGCATGGGACGGGACAGGCCCGGGCAGGCAGCCAGGTGAGCGCGCGCGGGCGCTCAAAACGAGTCGCTGGCAGCCATGCGTCCACCTTGACGACTCCAGGTCATGGGACCGCGCGCTGGGGGCGCCAGGGACCACAGGGGGAGCAGAAGAGGTACGCGGGTGTGTGTGGGGGGGGGGCGCGTCCCCGCCACACCTCGCCACGCCTGTCTGTTCTTCCTGGTTCCCTTTACAGGTGGTAAACAAGGCCTGCCCGAGCAGCGGCGGCGGCAGCGACGGCAGCAGCGACGGCAGCGTCGGGCAGTGGCCCAGCGACCCTCTCAGGGCTCGAGGCCCCATGCCCGAACCCACACCGGCACCCACTTCACGAGGATGCGTACCAGCTCCGGTGGCTCTCAAGAAGTGTCTGGGGAGATGTGCCGGAGGGGTCTGCCTGGGGTCAGTGGGGACACCTGGGCATTCACGGTCTCTGGTGAATTGCGGGGCTTAGGCGGGGCCTCTAGGGATAAGTGGAGGGGCAATCTGGGGATGCTGGGCCATCAAGGTTGCCTAGGGTATCTGGAGGGGGAGAGGGAGTCGGAGGTCCTGGGGCCACAGAGGGTGAGTCAGAACGTGTTCTCTTAGGGCATCTGGGGGGAATCAGGGTCCTTCTCTACACCGCGAGGGAAGAGTTTGGAATCAGGGGTTATGAGGGGCAGTCGTAGACGTCCAGAAATAGTCGCAGGATGTTCAGAGTGTGCAGGAATACTGCAGTCAAATAGCCGTCTCCAGGGCTATCGTGGGGGCCTCCGGAACTATCGAGGAAGTGGTCGAGGGCTCCCGGGCCCCTGAGGGACATTCTAGGTCTTCGGACGTCGGGGAGCGTGGGGATTCACCTAGGCTCGGGATCGGTGCCGACCAGTTCTTGCCCCTCCCCCGCCAGGCGCAGGCCGCAGCCCTCTCTAGCCGGCTGGCTCTAGCGCCCTGCAGCTTCTGGCAAGATTAAATGCGCGCCCCCTGGCGGTCCGAGCTGCGGCCGACGTGGCGGCGCTGGGTACGCAGGGCTGGCGCCACATTGCGCCTGCGCCCCAAGGACGGTGCGTGTCGGGGGCGGGGCGGGCCCTCCCAGGGCGCGGGGTCGAAGTGCCGCTAGGTTCTGAGGAGGCTTGTGCGAGCTAGGCAGGCGGGGCTCAGAGGGAGATGGGGCGGGGCTCAGAGGGAGATGGGACGGAGCTCGGAGAGAGGTGGGGGCGGGACCTTGAGGTTATCCTAGCATATTCCTCCAGGAGGTGACACTGGGAGGGTTTGCTGTAGGTGAGTGTTGGAATATTACTTGAGGGTGCGAGGATGGATGGTTATGCCTGTCAGCGAGGCTTGGATTGGCATTTCTGAGAAGGTGGGGCCTGAAAAGTGTGTGGGGCGGGCCTGAAATGCTGGTCTAGAGAGTGGACCACATATAAACGCGTTGGGAGCGGGGCTCGAAATATCAGGAATGGTTGAGGTTTATAGGCTAACTGGAGGGCTGAGCCTCGAATGTTCAGGAGCCACATCCTGAAGTTGCACCCTCCAGGGTGGGCCTAGGGTGTTATACGAGGGGTGGTGTCTGCGTGTTTAGAGGGAGGTAGGAAGGTCTGAGGGATGATTCAAATAGCCGGGCCCAGGATTATTATTTAAGAAGGCGGAATTGGGACAGTTATTCGTGTGGGCAGAGCCTTAAGGGGGCACTCCCTAGGTAGTTAAATAATGGGCAAGGCCTGGATGTGAGTTCCAAGCGATGAGGCTAGACTATTAATTTAGGGGAAGAGCCTACGTTGTTTATATGGCGAGTCACTAACAGCTTTCATAGCCTCTTCTATCCCCCAGCCGGTAGCGTGTAGGACTGTAAAGACAGTAATGTCTTGGATAGTCGCCTGTCCCAAGGCCCCCTTCCCACTCAGAGTTCCTAGCATGGCAAATGAGTAAATTGTTAAAAACCTTTGGTACTTTGGGGAGCTTGAGAAGTTCATGTCGTTGGAGACTCCTTAATGAAACTTGGGAGCACAAATTGGGGGCCAGGGTAGCTGAGGAAGATGGAAGCTGCTGGAGAGCAATGGACAGGGCCAGGCTGAGAATCCAGGACAAGTCAATAATGGCTATCTCTTCATTTAATTAAGTCTTCTTTAATTCAACAATGTTTTGTAGTTTTCATAGTACATTTGTTACACTCCTTAGGTTAAATTTATACCTAGTTATTTTCCCATTTTAAGGCTACTGTAAATGGAATTATTTTCTTAATTTCATTTTTATATTGTCTATAGAAATACAATTGAATCTTGTATATTGATCTGCCCTGTAACCTTGCCAAACTTGCTTATTAGTGCTAACAGCTTTTTAGTGGAGTCCTTAGGGTTTTCTATATAATGTCTCCTGTAAATACAGATGGTTTTACTTCTTCCTTTCCAATGTGGATGCCTTTTAACGAGTGGTTTTATTTCTTTGTGTTACCGGACCAAAGTCTGTGTGCCTGATGCTTCACCAAAACTCAAAATGTCAGGGTTCAGAGTAAGGAAAGATTTATTGATCATGAAGGCACCAAATGAGAAGATGGGAGACCTGGTGGTGCCTCAGATCCTTACCTTGCTCACTGGACCAGGCCAAGTTTTTTTTAAGGTGCTAGAGAGAACAGGTATGTGAAAGTTCTGGTGGGGCAAGTTTTAATTGGAGGTCCCCTGGAACTTGGCCATTTATGGTCAAGGGGAATCAACACTGGAACTTCCTTAACAATGGACCCTTGGCTTCTGGAAGGGTTCCAGTGTTCAAGTTCCGGTCGCGTCCTAGTCCTTTGGTTCCATGGGGATGAGACTTTGGTTCTGGTGCAGCTGGAAGCCAAAATTCTCTCCTCTGCACATGTCCTGGCTGCATGACTTGCAGTCTTGGTCCGTTGTCTCTGAAAAGCAACTCAGTATCTCATTAAACAGGATAGGACCATTTTGAACCGATTCTACAATTACATTTGTGCTTGCAAGTTTTTCTCTTTGGATTTTGACATTTTGACTAAGTTATGTCTGGGTACCAATCTCTTTGCATTTATCCTACTTGGAGTTTATTAAGCTTCTTGGACATGTGGATTAAAGTTTATTCATCAAATTTAGAATGTTTTTAGCTATTATTTCTTAGAATAATTTTTCTGCTCCTCTCTGTCTCCATTCTTCTGGTACTCCTGTTACACATATGTTGGCACACCTAATGTTGTCTCATGTTTCTCTGATGTTGTGTTCATTTTTCTTGATTCCTTTCACTGTCCGTTCTTCAGACTGCATAATCTGTATTGATCTCTCCTGTAGCTTACTGATTCTTTCTTCTGCCAATTCAAATCTACTGTTTGCTCTTCTAGTGAATTTTTTTCATTATGGTTATTGTACTTTTCAACTCTGGGATTTCCATTGAGTCATTATTATTTTT
>NW_011907446.1:0-1538 GCF_000151845.1 Pteropus vampyrus
GCCCGCGAGCCGGCGGCGGGAAGGAGAGCCCCGCGTCCCGCTCTAGATGGTAAGCGGCCCCTCGCTGGCGGGCGGCGGAGCGCGGTGGCCGGCCCGCTGCGTCCCCGCGCCTGCCCTGTCGCGTCCCCGCTTGTCCAATGCCATTGCATGCTCCTGGGCTCAGCCTTCGCAAGCTTTGCTGTCACTTTGCAGTAACTTTAAGATTGATGTCTCTTGACTGATAAGGTGCCTGCTGGAATAGGTCTTTTTTTTTTTTTTAAACTCTTTTAAAAAAAATCAACGAAAATAAAATGACATTACTTTTTAATTGCGAACTTTTAGCCTGTGACTATAGAAACCTGCTTTGTTATTATTGCTGAACTCGGAAGTATTTGGGGAGAAAGAAGGTTTTGTTTCTTTTCCCCCCATCAAGTTAAAGTCACAAATGCTCCACCCTCCTGGCTCCCCTCCTCTCTGTTGATCCCCAAATATTTTCCTAAAGGGTTTGCATTTTTCTCCTTTTTATATATATTTGTCCAAGACCCATTTTCCCCTCCTCCCATCTCGAACTTCTTTATTAAAAAAAAAAAAAAAAAAACGAAACAAAACTTTTCTGACGATGTGGATGAGGACAGTGGGATCTTAATTCACAGTCCTCCATCGCCTTTATTTCTAGTCCACATGATTGTAATTTCATGCTAAAAGGAAAGGAATCTCTAAGTTTTTTTTTTTTATTATTTAAAAAATCCCACAGAACTTTGCAGCATTTGATCGCTTCATTTTTTATGGAAATGTGCTCAGTGTGGGTATACTTCTGACAAATTGAGATGCTCTGGGGTCCAGCTGGGAACTGGGAACAGCAATGGGACAGCAGATACCCTAAAGCAGTTTCTTAGGAGGAGTTAGTTTGAAGAAATTCAGGAGATTTCCCTGTTCTGGTTGAGGAGGAGGAGGAGGAGGAGGAGGAGGTCTGTCTGGAATGTGTTGGCTCATCTTGCTGTTTTCATTCTCCTTGTCTTTTGAGAAAACCGAAAATAAATGCGAGCCAAAGTTGCCCATCCTGTTGGCCGCACTTTATAAGTTATTGTTGCTGAATGATTGGGAGCTGTCCATCAGTGGGGAGGGAACTTGCAGTTTACTTAAGAAATTGCACGTGTGACAAAGGCAGCTGGCGGAGTGTGGTGGTCCGCGTGAATAGAGGGAGGGAAGGCAATTAGGGGGCTGTGTGGTTGGGGCTTTTTACTTGTCAAACTGGAGGCTCATTGCTTTTGTTACCGCCATGTAAAGGGAAATGGCAGGGTTTTGTTTTGGTATTAAGGGCCTTAAAGCTTGCTGCCTGACACTTACACAGGATGGCCGCATAAGTCCAGCAAGAGGGGCCACGGAGAAGTATTTTTAAAAAGAAGAAAATTAAGAATTCTCACTTTTTGGTATCTTTAAGCTCTTTCAGGCCCCTTTTAATGTTTTGTTTTGTTTTGTTTTGTTTTGTTTTGTTTGGGGGGGAGGGTATTAACTTGGCCAGTGTATTGACAGATTGCTTAAAGACCAATGTCATGACA
>NW_011907447.1:0-2125 GCF_000151845.1 Pteropus vampyrus
TCTCTGAGCGGGCCCCACTCCCTCCGACTCCTCCCCCTCTCCTCCCTACTGGGCTTCCCCTCTCTCCGGCCTAGCTCCCGACGCTCAGGGCCGCCTTTTTTCCGGAGCTTCTTTCTACCTTTCTCTTTCTTGTAAGCTGCCGCGGAGCGGCTTTCACCTCCTCCTCCCTCACCCTTTCTTTAGTTGTCTGAACCTAATTATTTGGATTTCTCTTTTTCCCGGAACTCTTGAGTGCCTTTACCCCCGCCCCCCACTAGTCTCCGTTGGCCTGGTTCTGTTTTCCCTTAGGGCGCATGTGGCTGGCAGTCAGTAATGTTCGTACCTCTTCCGTTCTTTTCTGCTGTGTGGCCAGAGGAGGCATAGTCCAAGTTTATCTGCCACGGGAACATTTGTGCGCCTTCTTTTATTTCAGTACCTTTGGCTGGAGAGGCCGACTTGCATTCCAGTGGTAATCGGCGTGTGTTTTGCTTATATGAGGCAATTTTCTTAATTTTCTCTGCCTCCCTTAGCACCTAACCAACTTTTATCAGCTGTTCATTTGCTTTTCTAAATCTTAGGGGAGGAGCATGGCGGCATAAGCTGGCGAGTAGCGCCGGCTCCCAGAAGTTGGAAGCCATCAGTGATAGTACAGGGAGATTGTTACGGAGAAATTGTTAATTGGATTGAAGGAAAGGCTTCAGAGTATGGTAGAGCCTGAGAGGAGAGAGCCAGTGAAGCTTCAGGTGACAGCGTAACAGAAGGGTTCTGGAGCCGGCTTGCCTTGGTTCAAATTTTGGCTCCGCCAGCTTTTGATTTTAAGTCAAGGGGCTTCACTTTCAGGTGCCTCAGTTTCCTTATCTACAAAATAGCGGTAACTGTGACCACTTTCTAGGATTATTGTGAAGATTAAATGAGATTAAATTGAAAATCGCTTAGCTCATTATCTGATGTGTATTAAACACTATTATTATTGTCACTATCATTCATAGGATTGCTGGATTGTGGGCCCAGAGTGGAAACGCATGTATCGCAACATTATTTTCCTTCTCTTTCAGATGGCCCTTTCTTTTTTTGTTTATGGGAATACTGTGCGTTGTAGTCTGTCCTGTTATCTAGACAGCCTTAGGTGTGTATCATATAGAAGCCTATTAGAGAGCCATATATGGCTGCTGCCATGAACAGTTTGTGGAGCACATTGGGCTTAGTTCTTTGCTGGGGATGTTTTGTGAACAAACATACACACACTTTAGCAATATCAAGAACTATTTTTTTCTGCAGACAGGCTCGATTGTATTTTGTAGAAGAGGTGAGCTGAAGTTTCTATAAGATGCTATTTAACTGAAAACCTTTATGTCCAATACAATTCCGTCTTTGTTTTTTAAACCTTTACATGAGTGAAAGCCCTTCAGTTTTAGAGACTGATGTTTTTGGAGACTAAGTACAATCCAATTTTAGCGGTGATAGTGGTGGCAGAAGTAATAGCAACAGTAGTAGTATAAGTTTTTAACATATTTCTTTCATACCAGGTACAGGCACTTTTCGAATTTGGTTTAGCCAGTGAAGTTACAGATTGCAAAAGGAATGTCCTTTTTGTACTGAGAAATTGGAGGGAGGAGGCTTGGAGTATTTCTGAGATTAACACCGAGATGGGGAGAGATGAGGCTGAGTGGGAGAGAGTTTAAGATGTACAATTTGTTTTTTAGTGTAAATGATGTTAACCACCAAGAATCTTGAGGTGCTAGCCTGTTTCTATTGGGCATAATGACATCCCGAATTGAAGGAAGTGTTGTTAATGCTGTTCTCTCAAATACTAGATTTTGCTTCACACATTCTGTAAACATCTAAGATTGATTCAGTGTTTGTTTGATAGATTCAACAAATAGTGCCTGAGGACCTACCCCCTGTGCTAGGCGCTGGGAATACAGGGGCTGTGAGACAGAAGGGGTCCTGCCTTTTGGGAATTTACAGTATAGTGGAAGAAGACAACAGGTAAAATACAAGTTAAGAGTGATGTGGCAGTATCAAGCAGGGAATTCGACTAGACACTGAAAAAAGAGACCTGAGGTTGGTTGGAGAATTATTTTATTTTATTTTATTTATTTTATTTTATTTATTTTATTTTATATTTTATTTTATTTTATTTTAT
>NW_011907448.1:0-1933 GCF_000151845.1 Pteropus vampyrus
GGCTGGGCCTCACCCGGGTGTGGGCACCATGTGTCCAAACATCGTCCTCAACCAGCAACTTCCTCAAGTCACAAGACTCCATCTCACTAGGTCGCCCTTTCCCTCGGATGCTCAGTATTACCTACTCCCAGCCTGTGCACTCCTAGTTCCTGCTGCCCAAACCAACCACTTAGAAAAATGCATCCTCAACTACCATCTCCACTAACCTACAACAGGCCTTTTCAAACTACTTGTGGTGAAGGTCCACTTCTTTCCCCAATCCATTGAGGACCAATACTTTTATAAAATACAAAATAATAACAAGAACAACAACAACTAATAAATAAAACGAAGACATGAAAAATATGTCCCAAATTTTTATTAGATTCAACAGACTTGAAGTTGCCCTCTCAACTTGTTAAGGGTTTCTAAGTATTTGTTCTCAGTTTCTGCATGTTTCTCATCATAGGTCAGTTATGAACAGTTCAGAGACAAACTCCTGTCCATGGATTTCACACTGTGTAGCACTGCCTTTCAGCAAGAAATGGAGGTTCAACACCTTCACGTATTCACTTCCTACCATGCTTCTCTATTCTGAAGCCTTCCATTAAGACCTATAGATTTTCTTCCATTGGGGAAATTCTCATTCATCCTCATCCCTTTTCTCTCATCATATCCCTTCACCAACTGGCTTTCTCCTGACCCTCACGAATATCTTAGTCAAAGCTGGAAATAAAGACATGAAGATGAGTCACTGAAATAGAGGTAGTAGCTAAACTCTCTGGAAGGTGGAAAGAGGAAAGCATCGAGTCCTCATTCTTCTGGGGTATGGCTATAGTAAGAAACTGAAAGGGAAAACAGAAAAGACATTGAAAAAACAGTTATCATCATTACCACTGTCACCGTACAGATTAATAAGCAGGGTAATAATAACAGTATTTGGATATCAAAGGAAGATACAATTTCAAAGAAAAGAGATCTACAGTAACAAGAAGCGAAGAAATCCAAGAAGAGGAAAACTGAGAACACTTTTCTATCTATAATTTATCAACCCATTCAGCGATTTAGCATGTACTTGGAAATGTTAAAGAAGCTCATATCCAAAAAGGCATGGGGGCCCTTGGTGTACAAAGCAGTCACATATATTTTCTAACCTAAAACAAGTAAACTATAGAAATGTGCACAAAAAGGGTAACAAAATTACCTTTCTTGTCTCTAATTGTTTATGTATCTACCATTTTTAAAGCCCACTTTAATTTTTCCCTTAAAAAGGAGAGAAAGGTCATTCCGGAAAACTGAACGTCACCTTTGAAGACACCATGGGTGAGAAAGCATTGGATCAGGGCCTCATGGTTAAGCACACACTGATTATGACTATTTTAAAGAGGACTAGATAGATAGTTTTTAAAGCTGTCTGTTTTACCCTAAACACTGTCTAATAAATGAAGGTCCCTACATCTCACTGCTAATTCCTTTCTCTGGTAGTGTTTAAAACGGGAGATGAGATTCTCATCTGTCTGCAATAGTTTATTTGAAAGCGGAGACCAGATAAATTTACACTCCACTCAAGGCCTGGTAACAAGGGTAGGTGTTCTCAGATTTCTGCATCACCACTTTCTAGGTCTCTCAGGGCTGAAACCTAAGGCTATCTTTAATACTTCCAGCTTCTCAATCTCACCTAGCCAGGGAACACCAAGCTCAACCTGGTGTGAGGGGAGGGATGATTATTGATAAATATTTGTCAAATAAATAATCTAATTTAATCATGTTCAAATACCCATCCACTTTATCCCAAAATACTTCTTATGCATAAATTTTTTACTTTATGCCCTCTTCTTTACCTCTTGCCTAAATTATGGCGAAAATTTCCTAAGTAATATCTAACCCCCCAGCTCTCTGCCTCCATTCAGGCCCCAGTCACTAGGATCCATATTCCCCCAACAAAGCTCTGATC
>NW_011907449.1:0-2331 GCF_000151845.1 Pteropus vampyrus
AATGACAGTATAATGAGACTCAGGTGAGTTGAAGGTTGCTGGGCTCTTCATTGCACAGGTGCGAGTGACTAGCTTAAACTGGTACCTAAACCTCTGCCTACGGGTTTCTTTGTGAGAGTTAAAAAAAATGCCTTCTGGCTTGCTTAATTGTGCGTGGATTAGAGCAGACCTCTTCTGAGATAGGATGACTTCAGTGTCTTTGCAGGCAGACTTGAAACCCCCTAACTAACTTTCCTGCCTACCTCTTTTCTAAGAGCCATGAACCCCTTATTATTAGAATGGATGTTGAGGGATGGGAAGTCTCTTCTTCTGTATCTGCTTTCTACTGAGAATGCCCATAGTCCCTGCCTACAGGGGTTTCATGGAGCTCTTTCCCTTTCTGTCTCAGTCAGGGTGGGGTCTTGGGATTCCTGCTGAAGTGTCACCTCAGTCCCTAGACAAGGAAAAGAAAACACAAACTTATTATTTAAATCATAAATCTATTAATTTCTATTCTTGATTTTCCTACTGAGTAAAGGGAAACAGCCTTGGTTAATATGTTTCTTAAAGAGTAAAAAGAAAGACCTTTGGCTTAAAGTGGTCATCCTCCCGCACCCCCCACCCCCAACCCCAAGGCTAAGGGTCCTGCCAGGCTTAACATCATGTCTGCTTAACAATGGGCTGATGACCCTTATCAATAGCCAGAGGATCTGAGTCTCCAGGGCAATTATCAGAATTTGAGGGAGAGGGCTTTTCCCAAAGAAAGGAGGGAAGAAAACTTAACTCAGTTTACTAAAAAGATTAACTCTGCAAGAAATGTCCCATTTCATTTCCTGCTAAAATTAAGAATTTTACAAGTGATGTCCCGTCTCACAAGGGGCGCGTGATTCCTTTTTCTGAGGGTCTCCGTGCACTTCCTGACGCAGGATGGGAGAGGTGGGGGCTGCAAGGGGGAAGGAATTCCAGGACCACCAGTCTTATCTATTTACAGATCGTTAGGTGTGGCAAGAGTTTCCAGAAGGCCATTTAAAGATCTATAAAGTGTGGTTAATCTATAACCTGCTGAGTCGGTCATTTCTGCAAGCCCTTTCGTTTGCATTTTTCAGATGCCTCCTCTCTTACTAGGATGACTATATCTTTGAAAATTCAGGGTAATTTTCTTTTCCTACCCCTTGGAGTCCCAACCGCTGACACTAGACCACAAGACAGTGTAAAAGTGGAAATTCTCTAGTTACAGGGAGGTGGTATCTCCAGGCACCAGCCCCCAGGAGAAGCACAACAGTCCAAGGTGCAAGTAATAAAACTGTCTACTAGGCCCTGTTTGATCTGAGAGTACCCGGATATATTTATCTTTGTACAAGACGTTAACGGCTAACTTCTGCTTCTTGTAATCTGCTTGCTTGCTTATTCAAGGATGTAGTTGGTTGCAGGCTTTATAAGCTGCCTCCTCTGGAAGCTAGTGGCTGATCTCCTCTAACCCTGCGTGGTAGAGAGTTGGTCACCGGCCGGCTAATAAAGGTTCATAATTAATCTCAATTGGCTCCATGGGTCTTAGAATCGTTCACGCCATAACAACAGAAAGAGCACGAGACCACAGAATCCCTCATTGTTATCTTGTTCCTTGCATACCATCTCTATGTGCTGTAAATGTTCATTATTCACTATCTTGTACCCACCAGTGTAAAAGTATTACATGTTTCTCTATTTTGCCTTTTACCCAGTCTTAAAGATTTCCCTGCTATACTTTTTTCCACCTCCTTAATCTACTGCTAGTGGATTTCATGCACCTTCCATATATCTTCTTTGATTCCAATGTATAAAATTAGCTGCAAAACTGCCATTCTCTGGAGCATTTTCTCAGTCCGTTGAGATTTTGCTTCTGGGCACATCCTCAAATTTCGGCTCAAATAAGCTCTTATTAGACTTTTCTGTAGGCTAGACATTCTTGCATCAACAAGTGGATAATATTATCTCCTTTATTCAGATGAGGATAATGAGGTCTAAGAACAAACACACTTGTCTTTAGTACAAGAGCAAGTCCTTGGACATAGATTTTCTACCACAGGCCATTCTTCTAATCAACCTGGGACACTCTCTCTCTTCTTTCCCTTTTCATATTTTGTTCTGTTCTCTCTTCTTTCGCTATCTACTCTGTTTCCTTTTTCTCTTTTTTTGGAGACTGGAGGACACACCAAGGAATTGGGCAGATCTTACTTTCAAGTAATTTATAGGTTCATCCTTCATTTAATCACAGTGCTATGTATGCATTTAACATTCACTAAATGTTTTAAATAAAGCAACAAATATGAACCTCTACTTAACCTAAAGAAAGGATCAGTTATTATAACATGA
>NW_011907450.1:0-2222 GCF_000151845.1 Pteropus vampyrus
AGTGATTTCCAGAGCACCAACTCAGGAATAACTTTCCTGTGTTTTCCTGACCCAGCTCTTCTCGCTTCTTCATGGACCACGATTGATTGCCTTTGCTGCCAACAACTACTGAGAGCTCATTGCTTTGATGTACACAGCTGTCCTTGCTGGTTACCACAGCTGTGATCACCACTCCAGTCTCAAGAGGGATGATAAATCTATTACTTTTTCATATTGTTTCAAGTATGGAACATGCCCTTTCCCTGAATCTCTCACAAAATAGTAAGGATTATTCTATTACTCTTGATGAGGGTTAATGGATGGTCCAGGGATAATGGAAGGGCCATAAGCAAGACACAGAATGATTTACAACAAACTACAAAACCTCAGACAATTCCCAGTGTTCCTTAAAGAGCCATATCCTGGCTCCACCTTGGCTGCCTCTCTGTAGCCAAGGGAAGGTTCCCATCGTCATTGCCAGGTCCTCTCTATGGTTCAGTATCAAGACCAAATTGTCTTTCAGCCCCAGAGTAAGGTAAAGTTTTCTCTTATTTCATTACAAAGTGTGTCCCCTAAGTTTTCACTTCCATGCTAAAATTTACTTCCTTCTAGAATGATTAACAATAGTTATAGTTTGGTCCTTTGTAATCTCAAATATAATTACACAATAATTTCAAATTTGTACATTTACCAAGGTATTTATCATTATGCTTTAAATAACAAAGTCTAATATGAGTGGTGGTGGTGCAAGGGGTGTTGTCCTAATATCAATCAAGTTTCTTTCATTCTCTCCTCATTACTGATTCAAAATCTTGGGACCCCTGATTAATACATATTTTACAGGGTTTTCCTGATACATGAGTAAAATCAATGTATGGTATGGGTTGTCCTGAGTTTGTGGCCACACTTAGTGGAGAAATCACATTGGGCTTCACAATTCTGCCAAAGAAAGTATTTCTTTTATTATCAAGAGAAATGGCAAATGTTTTAAAATTATTCTACATTTATAATTTCAATCACATTTATGTTTTCATTTTAAAACTTTAAAACTGAGGTTCAGAAATTGTACAGATTGTTAGACCAACACAAGTGGCCAAAATACAGGCAAACTTTTTTGGTCATAAAACTGACTAAGCTGGCTTCTAAAACCCAGCAGATTTTTATTTTACTTTTTTTCTGTTTAAAAAATATTTTATTCAAAATTACAAAATATATTTAATAAATATCAAAGTATAAATAAAATTACTTTTAAAATCTGAAATTTAATTTCTGTTTTAAAGTTTTGATTACATAAATATTTTAAATAAATCATTTGCAATTTTAGTTTTCTTTTTTTAATTAATTAATTTATTTTTAATTGAAGAAATGATTTAAATTTTCCCCCCGTCTACCTCCCCCTTCTCTCACCTACCCTCTGGTAACACCAGTCCATTGTCCATGTCCATGAGTTTCTGTAAAACCCAGCAGATTTTTAAAGTTATTATTTAGCAGCATATACCAGAGCCAGAATGGAAAAGTGAAAAGGGAACTAATATTTGATGACCGCCAAGAGTGAACATTTTTACATAGGCTATCTTATTTAATTGTGACAAACACCCTAAAAGATACATGTTGTTGTTATCCACATTTAATGAGTAAGAAAGATGAGATTCATACTTGAGCAATGCTATGCAGCTAGTAAGTAGAAACGTTGCAATTTTTATTCAGTTCTCTTTGGCTTCAGGGCCTGTGGTCTATCTTTAAAAATTACTTAACAAAAAGCTAGTAAAACATGAACTTTAAATGATACCTACAGCAGGGGGTAACAAATTTAAACTTTTATAAAACAACCCTTTTTTTTTTCTTTGAGAAACATTCATTGTAAGGTTAGGCGCAAATAACTTATGCTCTCATGTGACTTTGTCAATATAGGATGGCCCACTGGTTCCAGCTGCCTAAAGGATGGTGTGGGCTCTCTCCTCAAGACGGTTAGTTCCAAAAAGTGTTAATTGTTTGATAAATCAACTCTGGTGCAAAAAAGAACCCATTACTTCCAGGTTTCCTGACCTGGGATTAATACCATACACTTGTTAAGAGCTCCTACTTTAGCTTATTGATCCTGCAAGTTACCTACTTATAAGGTACATATGAATGATAGTAATGATTTGGATTTTACAAGTGAGGAATCTGTGGCTCAGAGAGATTATACACTTGCAAGCAGCAAAACCAAGAATCAAATCCAGGTTTATCTGATTATGTGTTCA
>NW_011907451.1:0-2099 GCF_000151845.1 Pteropus vampyrus
GGCCGAACTCCCTGGAGCTCCCTGAGCACGCTCTGGCTTCCCTCTGAGACTCACCTGTGCTGCTTCAACCATCCAGTCTCACAATCACCGCTCAAGTCTCTCACTTCATCCTCTGGTGTAGATGTCACCTCCTCCAGGAAGCCTTCCCAGATGGAGCTTTCGGGTTGCTTGTCTGACCACCCAATGTCCATTCACTCTCCTTCCAGAGACAGTCCCAATATCCTCAGGAGAACCATGCACTCCCCGGGGCTCTGGTGCGTCTGCTGGAGGAAGGCCGAGGCTGGCCCCACCCCGGGGGCTGCAGCATGGGTGTGAGCACTGGTGCTCCCTTGACCACCGTGATGGCCTTGGGAAGTGCACACAGGGAGGCTCCAGGTGGCTTCGGCTGAGTCGGAAACAGCTGTGGGACTCGAAGCTGAGAGAGGGTGCAGGAGAACGGAGCACTATGAAGGGAAGGAGAGACCGAGCGCCAGGTCGCGGTGGCGCGCGAGCGGAAGGGGCCGTCCCGGGACCCTCGCGCGTTTAAGCCAGTTTCCCCTGCGCTTGTGTCGCACCCTTTCCTGTAAACTGGTGACTTGGGTTTTCCGTCACTTGCCAAAACCAGCTTGGCCCTGCCCGCCCCCCTGTAGACGCAGGCCCCTGGGCGTTGTGTGTTCCCCGGAACTGGCACCACATGTCTTTGTGTTCCTACGTCAGACTAAATGGGACGCTAAGCCCCTTTACTGGAGGATGTGCCGCATCACTCATTCCCACAGCTCTTCTGAGTTCTACAAAAATTCCGGGGTGTACGCAGTGCCAGAAAGATGGGGGCGGGCCGCTCCTGGTCCCTGGGCGTGCGGACACCGACATCGCTGCGCTCCTTCCGCTCCCCGAGGCCGCGGTCAACGCTTCTCCCTACGCCCCACCTGGCCCCGCAGCTCCCGGTGCCCAGGGATGCCCGTCAGTCACAGCAGTGTCTCCTTGGAAACCCTGTCCCGGAACCTCACCATGCTCGAGCCCTGTACACTTACTGTCCAGTCTCCAGCCACCCTGCAGCCCACACCCCTCGCCCAGCTCCGGACACTCCCCTGTCCTCCTCCAGCCTCCATGGGCCCCTGCCCTTGAGAATGCCACCAGCTCTCCCCTTGAAGGAAAGGAAGTCCCGAACCGGCTCCTCACTACCTGGCCCCCTGAAACAGAGATGCTGACAGCGTGTGTGCGTGTGTGTGTGCGTGTGTGTGTGTGTGTGTGCACGCGCATGTGAGAGGCAGACGATTGTTGATTTTTTCGGTTTGGGTTTTTTTGTTTTAGGGTTTGTTTTTTTTTGAAGTGAAATTCACGTAACAAAATTAACCGTCTAAAAACGAACAACTCAGCAGCATTTCGCACATTCGCAATGTCGTGCAACCATTGCTTCCATCCAGTCCCAAAATTTCTTCACCACCCAAAATACAAACTGTACCCACGAAGCGGTCACTCCCAATGCCCCTGTTCCCCAAGCCCTGGCAACCAACCGCGAATCTGCTTTTTGTCTCTATGGATTTGCCTATTCTGTGCATTTCACGTAAATGGACTCACTGGTGACCCTTGGTGTCTGGCCTTTATCACTTCGCATCATGTTTTTGAGGCTCGTCCGTGTTGTAGTAGGTACCAGGACTTCGTTCCCTGTGATGGCTAACAGTCCATTGTATGGTCATAGTGCATTGCTGTCCATCCCTTCACTGATGGATGCAAGTGGGGTTTTGGTTGGGCCAAAAACTATTTCTACCGTTTTTTAAATGAGCCATCCACATTTGTCCCATGATTTCATCCGAATGTCCAGCTACTCTTGAAAACTCAGCCTTTACGAACCAGGGCCCAGCCAATGCCCAGGAGAATCTCGGTTCCCCTCCTTCCAGGCTCCCACTTCAGCTGCCTGCCTGGCCCCGCAGGCACCCTGCCACCTTGGCCTGACCCTTAGCGCACAAACCCAGGCCTTTGGGGAGACAGCAAAGGGGAATGGCCTTTTCTTTCTTCTCTCCTTGCAAGGGTAAGGCATCATGGACTTCTTCGGAGAAGACCAGCCAGCCTTAAAGCCATCAAATCAGCCTGTTGTTGGGCACCACGGACACGTCACTAGC
>NW_011907452.1:0-1736 GCF_000151845.1 Pteropus vampyrus
AGAGAGAGAGAGAGAGAGAGAGAGAGAGAGAGAGAGAGAGAGAGAGAGAGAGAGAGAGAGAGAGAGAGAGAGCGCGCGCGCGCGCGCGCACGCGAGCGCGAGCAAGCACTCAGTAAATGTTATTTGAATCTGAAGATGTAAAGAACTAAGGTGACCATACATCCTGGCTTGTCCTAGAGGATTTCTGTTTATGTCTGTTATTCTGGGTAATTATTCATAGTGCCCCTTTCAAAAACATTCTGGTTAACTGATCATTTACATGATCGCTTTCCTGAGAAACAATGAGTCCTTACCTCTTGGGCTTGATTAACTGAGGTACAACTGATTGGACAAACCTTAAAATTTGAAAATGACCCTGGATTTGGACTAAACTGCCATCTTCCTGTCTGAGGTTATCCATAGATTCTCAATTGCTGAAAAATGATAAATTGGTTTATCTTGCAAGCTGCAGGCCTCTGCAGGGGTGGGTCAGGATCAGAGATATTTAACAGCTCCATTAATGACTTGGAAGAGCAGTGATAAGCAGCTTGCTAATGAAACTTGCAGATGACACTAAATTTGTAGGTGTTGGAAGCATCAATTGAAGCATGAATTAAAAAGGATCCAAGCCTGGCAGGGGCTAGAATATAAAAATCTATTTAGGGTGACTTTGTAAGGCAATTCAATGCAACATCAGTAGTTCATAAGACCATGGTAGAGCAGGGAATGGAGAGGACTTATATCATTGAAAGTCTATGGCAACAATTCCTTAAGTCTCTGAAAAAGGAAGAAGTAGTGGCAAGACACAGGATCAGCATCCAAAGAATTGGGTTCAAATGCCAGCCCTTTCATGGATTAGCATGTTTAGCATAACTCACTGCATCTTTGGAATTCTCAGTTCCTTTTGTAAAGATTAAATTAGTAATGTACCTGAAAATGCTTGGCACAGATATGCAACTCAATACAAATTGGTTGAATCAGATTTGAAGAGCAGCATCATAATGCCAAAAATCATTCTTTCTTCTATATCAGACATCCACGAGTCTCCAGTAAATATATAAATGGGCTTCAAGGGACCCACAGAATCCCTGAGATAATATATCAAATATTTGGTGTATGCCTCCAAGCATGGCTTTTTTTCTGGGGAGAGTGTCTATGGATTTCATCATGTATTTGATGGTGGTGACAACTAGACATCATTAAGAATCTCTACACTGTACTGCGAGCTTCTTGTAAGTTCCTTTCAGTACTCTTGCCACACATTGAGCTTTCCGCACCTTCGGCGTGACCAAATGACTCTCAGCTCAGGCCCTGGGCAATTGCTGTTACCTCTGCCATGCCCCAGATATTCTCATGGCTGGCAAAATTTCAGCTCTTTGGAAAGGTCTCAGGTGTTACACCATTTTCACGCACTCTCTACCACTGTGCCTTGTTTTGTTATCTTCATGACGCAAGACTAGCTAAAATGTATTATTGTTTATTCACTTGTGTGCCACCATCTATTAAACTTACAGCCTCCTTGAGAATACTGTCCTTGAGTTTCTTGCTCTTTGGCATATGCCTAATGCCTAAAACAGTGTTGGGTCCATAACAAGTGCTCAATGGTTATTTGTGGCAGGAAGGGAGGGAGAGAGGAAGGGAGACAGGAAAGAAGGGAGGGAAGGAAGAGAAGGAAAGGAAAGGAAGGAATTTTATTTCCCACAGAAACTATCATTCTGATTTCATGATTTCATATATATATAATGATTTCATATATA
>NW_011907453.1:0-2606 GCF_000151845.1 Pteropus vampyrus
AGGGCAGCGAAGGTGGCTAGAGAAGGAACAGCCCCAGCGGGAGCGTCCGGCAGAGCAGGAGCGATGGTGGCAGGAGAGGCGGTGAGGCAGGGGATCGGCCACAAGCTTCCTGAGCCTCCGATGAAGACAGTGAGTCACCTGGGACCTCCAGCATTTGAGAGGATGGGACGGAGGGACATCACAGGCTGTGGGTCCCAGCTGCCCCCGAGGCTGGTCCAGTGGAGAAAACGGCTTAGACAAACACGAGTGACCTACCTGCCCACGAGCCAAAACAACACTGCAGGATGGATGGAGAAGCGTCGAGAATCAGGACGGTCAGGCCAGCTTTTACCTTTGCCAGGCACTGAGGGAAGAAGGTGTGGGATGGACATGCAGTGGTGGGGACCAGCCAGGTGCAAGAGGTGGCATGACAGCACCGGGTACCCAAGGTGGGAGGCAACAAAAGAGGTGGCTTTTCCCAGCCTCCCGATGTGTCCCTGTGAGGCCCTCTGGGAAAGGGAGGGGTCAGGAAGAAGTAATTTTCTCTTCTCCTCCCTCCCTACTTTCCTTCCTTCCTCCCTTCCTTCCTCCTTTTCTTCCTTTCTTTCAACAAAGTTTTATTGGATACTACTTGCGTCAGGCACTGTTCTAGGCCCTAGAGAGACAGTAGTCAACGAGACAGACAAGGTCCCTGCTTCGTGTAACTTACGTGAAGCGAGGAAGACAGACCATTAAAAAGTACACCAACAAGCAGACGACATGTATACACAACACATCCGTATGGACGCAGAGGCCTGATAGCACGTAGCAACAAGTGGAGGAAGAAAATAAAGCAGGGGAAAGGCCCAGAGCGTCAGGGGAGGGAGGACACTGTCGAGGGGTGCTAGAGCCTAGTGGGGGTGCAGCCACGTGAAGATCTAGAGGAAGGTCATTCCAGCGGAGGGAAGAGGATGGAAGGGCAAAGGCCCGAGGCAGGAGTGCGCGGGGGGGCCTGCCCTCTGACCGCCTCCCTCCCAGCTCAGGGCAAATTAGCAGCCTGTGGAGATCGAAGGCAGGAATACGAACAGGCCCTTCGAGAGGGCAGAGGGGAAGACACGAGGGTGAGGTGTGGAGCAGGGCCCTCCCCGCGGTTCCTGGGGCATCCGAGTCGCCATAGGCCTGTCCTAGTTGCGTCTGAACTTGACCGTGTCCTCCACACACTGGAGAATCTGGACATTGGGTCACGCTCAGCAGGGCACCACCAAGCTCCCCTCGTCCAGCCCAGAAGGTTTGCTCTGTGGCCGGTAGTGTGTCCTGAGCAGGAGGCATCGGCCCCAACTCACCTTGGCCACCTTTTCCCCTCCAGGGAGGAAATCATGAGGAGTCTGTGTCCAGGTCGTGTCCTCAAACCTCACCTCCCTGCTTCTCTCCCTCAGTCAGTCGGTCGGTCAGTCAGTCGGTCGGTCAGTCAGTCAGTCAGCAAACATGGGAGACTTGCTACGTGAGTGCTAAAAGCACTGCAGAGAGCAAGAAACACCCAGAGGAGCCAGACCGTGAGGCCTGGGGTAACGGGAAGGCCACGGCATTGGACGGTGTCAGCAGGGGCTGGAGAGGGGGGCTCAGAGCTGCTGATCATCGGTCATCTGACCCCTCCACAAACCGGCCATAAACTGCAGGGCTGGGACTTCTGCACTTTGTTGAAAGCCTGTGACAGCTCTGATTTCTCATCTTGGGTCCTAAAGCTATTCTAACTCTGGCTCCCCACCCCGCTGGCTCTTGGCCAAGCCCCTTATGCCAGGAGTGTGGAGAGGATGTAGTGACCACTCTGAGCCAAAAGTGCAGGGCGACCAAATCATGCATGGCCTAGAGGGTGCCCCGAGTGGACGACGGGTGAAGGCACTGGCCGAGCTCCTCTGCTGCAGCCCTCTCCCCACGTAGGACCTCAGCTGAGCCCAGAGGAGCAGGAGGAGGGGGTGGTCATGTGAGGTACTGGCTCCAATGAGTGCGCCAAGCCTGGGTCACTTCCAGGGGCACAGCAAGGCAGCAATACACTTGTCCTGAGTCAGAGGTTTCACTTAGCCCCGTGCTACCCTTCCCCTGTCTCCATCCTCTACACTTCTCTTGACCTTGACGGTCGACTCCTGCCTCGAGTGTGCCAATCCGGCCAGCTGGTCCTTGTTGAGCACAGATTCGATTTGAAAGCACTTTGACCTTAGCTCAGAACCTTCTTCACCCAAGAAGCCACACTCGTCTGATCCCTCCCAGCCAGTGAGGGACTCTAAGAGGTGGCCCAGTGCCAGGGAGAATCATGCCCCTCAGCTGGCCCCTGAATTTGGGTTGATCCTCAGTCTCTCAGTCTCCTGCCTCATGACCTGCTGTGGGGCAGTCATGCCTCCTGCTCTCGTAGGCACCACGGGCGCCAGTTCCTGGATCAGGGCTGGAAGCTGGACCCCCTGTCCTTACAGCCAGAGATAGTTCTGGTAGTATGGGCGAGCTTGGTTCAAGGCCTTACGCCAAAGCTCCAAGGCCTAAGACTGTTGGAATGAGAGGGTGCTGCTTGGAGTCTTTAATAAGTCATTATCCATCCCCACATCCCCACATCCCACTATCCACTGTGAAATGAGTCGCCCTTCCCAGCCTGAGGGGCA
>NW_011907454.1:0-1770 GCF_000151845.1 Pteropus vampyrus
ATAAAGAGGTTACTAAATGATATTCCCAAGGTCACAGCAAGGAAGACAAATGTTCTAATTTGGCATGTTATTCTCTTACCTACAACACACACCATACACATCTCAATGGTCTCTTCTTAGTATATTGACTTCATGCTGAAATTTGGTCACAAGATGTCTTGAACCCTGGGGCCATATATGCATGTTCTTGGGTGTTTTCCTTACAAGAAGTTTTACATTTTGTGTTTTTGTTCCGAGAATAATCCCCTTAAAGTGCTTAAACATGTTCTGACTCATTGGGATCACCGATTCATAGCATTTGTGGTTATATAATATTTCTGTCACCAAGTTAATACTGCTTTAATTGTTTGAGCTTATGAAAAAAGATTAAAAGGTAGGTTTAATATGTAAGTGATGTGCTTGTTCCAAGGAGAGACTAAAACCAGAGATTTCACAGTAATAGAGAAAAATGAGAATAACTGAGCTATCAGATGGCGTCATGTATTATTTTCATGATGAACTCAAAATAAGCTGTGGTGTTAGTAGTGTATTAGTTCCCTCGAAACACCATTCTCAATCATAGTAAATGAGCATTGTTAATTATAATTTTATTTGTTTTCTAGTTTTGTTTGTATTTAATGCATTTTTTCTTTTTGCTTTATAACTTTGTTTCGTACTTTTGGCATTTAGTTATTTATTTGTGTATATTTAATATGAAAAATAACTTACCTTTGCTACGATCATGCCAGGATATTTTTTCTCTTTACATAAGGGACCCATTCTTTAGTCAAATTTGAAAATACTGCCTAGAAAGGAGATGATCTTGCCCCTGAGGACTTCATTTTGCTTGAAAGAGACTCAGAACACAAAAAGTTGAGGAGATTTTTCCCACCTCTTTCTAACTTGCAGTGCTGGGGTGCCCAGCTCATCAACTGAGACAAATCAACGCTGTACACAGTGGCTGAAGTGAAAAACTAAATCAGACAGGTGGGACAGGTGGTCTATTTCTTTATAGTGTTCTTAATTTCTCTGTTCCTTTTAAATCTTCAAAATTTCCCTTTTATCTCATTGCAGTTCCTCAAGCATTTTCTGGCAGAGTCTTGCATTAGGGCCTTTGCACATTCATTCTCTAACTCCTGCACCTCACCCAAGTCTTTGCTTCAGTATTACCTTCTCAATGAGGCCTACCTCGGTGTCCCATTCCTGAGCCCTTACGCTGCTCTGCTGTTTCCCCCCAAACACTTGTCACCTTCCAGTACACTCTATAACTTACCTTATTATGTTTATTATTTATCATCTATCGCCCCTTCCATCTCCTGCTAAAATGTAAGCTCCATGAGGACAGGAGTTTTTGTATTTGCTTAGTCCAATAATGTATCCTGAGGGCTTAGAATTGTTACTGGCACAAAGTAGGCACTCAATAAATAAGCGCTTAGTAAATCTGTCATTCTACTTTCTCCTTAGTCCAATTCTTTATAAAGTTATAGCCTACGTTTCTTTTTTCTAAGCAGTTTTAAGCATTGGGGTGGAGGTGGCACATTTGAATATATTAGTAGGAAGAAGTTTGGGATACGCAGCTCTGCAGTGGCCTGACATTTTTCACATTAAAAGAGGCATTTTCGATTAAATGAAACATATTGAACAGATATCAATACATACATTCCAATAAAATATTTTGCATTAGTGTTGCACTTGACAATTCGAAGAATACTTTGGTAAAACTTCCTTGTGTTCTTTTCGACAACCTGACCAGGCTGAATAGGTGTTCAGTCTTCCTTCACTGAACTTCCA
>NW_011907455.1:0-1839 GCF_000151845.1 Pteropus vampyrus
CACAGGAGCCAAGTCAGGGTTAGCTGAGGATGAGAAGACAGAGCAGGTATCTGGGGAAACGGTCGGTACGAAGTAGGTGAGGCAGGACTTGGAGATGTCTAAGTAGAGAGAACAGCGAGCTCAGCGGTCCCTGGCCGAAGGGAGCGTGGCGAGTCTGAGGATCCTGAAGAAGGCATCTGGGCAGGTGCACAGGGCAGGGAGGGCAGGTGGGGCCAGGGACCGAGATAGTGGGGCCAGAGCGGACAGGGCTCCTCAGGCCATGGTCAGGACCTGGGTCTTCCTCCTTAGAACAACGTGAAGTCACTGGTGCAATGAAGGTTAAGAGAAAAGTAGAGCGTAGAACCTAAGAAGTGGTTGCGGGAGGGACAAGGAAAGGCCTTAACTGGCCCACGATGAGATGGAGGGAAGACCAGAGATCACTGGGTGGTTTCTCAAGTCACGAATGTGCCGCCGGCAACCTCCTCCCCTCCCAAAGTGGACCATGCACCTGACCGTCTTAATCTCTGCGCCCCGCGGACAATTCTGCTGAGCGAGCCATTTGCCACCTACACAGACTGAATGATGAGCCACGGGAAGCTTAGGGAAACGCGGTCCGTAAAGAAACATGCGTTTCCTAAAATGCAATGAGTGTACGGGGAGTGCGGGGGCGGGGCAGCTGACACTATGCACCAGTCAGTAGGTGTCCACCTAACCCTGGGGGTCAACCGAGAAGAAGAGGGTGTCATCCGAACTCACACTCCTTTCTGCTCTAGATAATGGCTCTCTCTATTAAAAATGTGCCTACTATTTATTAGTAGTTCTGTATTTATAAAAGGAGAAGAAAAAAAAAAAAAAACTCTGGCAGGGAAATAATAACAAAATGTATGATCCACAAAGGTGGTGGAAAGATATAATGTTATTTTACATATTTGATATAGAGCCTAAATTAAGCCATAGAAAAGAGGCCATGAATCTTCAAAGCCTCATTATCAAGCCTCCCTAAACCTCGAATACAGAAAAATACATTTCATAAACAAAGACCCAATAGGATTTTAATAGTACAATAAATTTCACAGACATTTGCACTAATCACATTTCATTACTTCTTTTTTTTTTAAAGAAATTCCATTTGATGGATGGTCAGATTTTGAAAGAGGGTACAGAATATCTTTTAGGGAGCCAGTTTTTGACTAACCATGAAAGTACGAGTCAAATTTATCATGGACACGTCAAGTACTATGCAACTAAAAAGTTGCGCATACGCTCTCCCCCGCCATGCCTCAGACTCGCTGTGCCGGGGCAATCTACCTTTCTCATGCTGCATCTTCCTTCCAACCCACCCCGCATGGCAGGAAAGTCAGACCTCAGCCTCGGCAACCTCTGAGGTGTTTCCTGGATGCCTTTCAATAGCTGTTGTTGTTTTGTTTTTTTTTTTTTTCCAATATGTGGATGGGTTTTCAAGTGCGAGTCTCCATCTATTATTACCTGATTGTGTTGAGGGCGCTGCAGCTTGAAGGCCATTACCACTCTCATCTCACACCCAGAGGAAGAGAGACATTTATGCAGTGCTGGCCTCACACCGGAGCAAAAGGGCCCTGCACTTCAGCTGGCTCTTCTTTGGCCGTGCCCTTCTCCGTGGTATGAGGTGTCTATAGGGTCAAGGGCATGTGCCAGCCTAGAGCCCATGCCCCCACTCTAGACCCTGTTATACCCAGGAACCTGGAATCTCCTGCCTCAATGATCCTAAGCTCCCTTCAGGCCTACAGCCAAGGTCCCAGTGACTGGCCGTCCTGTCCACGGTATACTCTTGGGCCCCAGGAGAGACCAAGGAGCAACTGTCTTCAAAGGATATGAATGTGT
>NW_011907456.1:0-2012 GCF_000151845.1 Pteropus vampyrus
TCTCTAAGGAGAAAGGTTCCAGGCCTGTCTTGGCCAATCATTTCAAATAAATATCAGACGGACGGTGCAGAGGACCTCACCCTCATTTAATTAGTCGTGGAGTCTTTATGCTTATGGGGCAACACGAGGGACTTCTTTCCTGCTTGTCGCCTGGGCACAGGGCTCGTGAAAAAGGCCACGTGACTCACGGCCCTTCACTCATCATAGTGGATGATTCTAACGAGCAGCGAAAAGCAGAGCCTACGGGCCTGTTCCCCCGCGTGTTTCCATAGCATCGTCCTGGGACCCGAGCCCCTCCCCTGACCTGTCCCTGCTCTGACCCCTCCGCAGGCACCCAGCGTGCTCAGCTAGCACGCCTGTCCGTGGCGAGGTGGCCATGCCTTGCCGAGTTGGTGAGCGAAGCTTCTACAAGTGGAGTTGATGGGGAGGACGCACTGAGGGCAGACAGGCTGGCGGGCATTGCGGCAGACTGGGCGGGACTGGGGGGCGGGGCATGTGGGGAACGCTTTCCAAGTCACACTCAAACCCCTTTGTCACCCACCAATTTGTCAGTGCCTCTGCTCGAAAGAAGGGCTCGCCTTCAACTCGGTGGTAATCACAGGATGATTGCAGGCAGGTTAATCCTACGTCCGAACACTGGCTTCACTATGATCAGCCGAGTCAGCTCCCCTAACTTCTCTGGCCAATGTTTGATGAATGAATGAATGAATGAATGAATGAATGAATGAATGAATGAACCGGACTTCTTCAGGGGGCGACCATCCTGCCTGAGACTTGATGTCTTCCTTAAGCCTCGATTCGTGACGAGGTGGTCTTGCCTTGATTTCCGAGATTCGAGTGAGATCTTCTCACACGCCCTGAACTGAAACACAGCTCTGTCCCCCAATCCCTTCGGAGATTCTTGGGGTGACTCAAGTTCAGCTGCCACCCTGGGTCCCACCTCCACCGAGCTAGTTCATTACAGCTCACCCCTCTAACCTGCAGGGTTTCCTTTTCCCCTTTGTGTACCATACTGCCCCCCTAATAAGCACCCCGATCCATCATCCCCCGAATAACTACTGCCCAGCTGTGCGGACAGAAGACTTTTTAGCAAAGCTCTCGTGTAAGAGGTTACATGAGAGCATTTCAAACGACGTGGAATTTAGTATTAGACATGTCCGTTCTCGAAGCCCCCGAATCCCTTGCCAGCCACCTGCCTGCCCATTCTCCAGCTTCTTGGCACGTCTCTGTCTCTCTCCCTTCAAGCCCTTCTGCCTGTCTCCCCCACCCCACCAAGACACCCTGGTACCTCTGGTCATCCCGTCCCGCTGCCTCCTTGCAGACCCATCCCTCGAGGCCTCTGGTTCCATGCCTAGAGAAAGTTGTAAAAATAAGTTCTCTCCCAAGCTCTAAACTGACACCTCGCCTAAGAGAGCTTTGGAACCAGCTCTCGTGACAATTACTACAAAACACTTTCCACTCCGATTCCTGCGATTTAACACAATCCCCGCCTGCCAAGTGGCGGCTCAGCTTTTTGGCTCCGTTCCTTAAATCATGCTGTTTATTTGTTTGTAAACCCTTGGGGTCTGCCTCAGCAGCACGGGGCGTATTTCAGCATCTCCAGCCTCAGTCTCACGCTCTCATGGATGAGCACTGATGGAATTGGCGCTGGATGGTGGGCAGGTAGGTCGCAAGTGTCCAAACACGAACACGGATGAACCCTAGGACGGAGGATCGCTCCGAACGAAGAAGGCTGACATTCCAGGGTTGGGTCCAGTGACGCACAACCCTTCTTGCCAGCTTCTACTTTCTAACTTTGACTCTTTGTGGCCTGCGTCAGCAGACACTGACATTGAACTTGTCATCAAGGAGTCTAGGATTGATTCATCTAACATGGGTCTTACCCAAACTTAGCTTCAAAGACTGGAAGCAGGAGCGGAAGGAACATCCAGAGGATAAGAAATACAGAAAACCCTCTCGAACTGTACCCGAACTCAAAGTCTGACCTTACCTAGAAACCTAATCGCTCCATC
>NW_011907457.1:0-1243 GCF_000151845.1 Pteropus vampyrus
CTAACCCTAAGACTAATCTCTAACTCTAAACCTAACCACAAACACTAACCCTAACCATAACCCTTACCATGAACTAAAACTAATCCTAACCTTACCCTATACTTAATCCTAACCCAAACACTAATCTTAACGTAACCCTACACCTAACTCTAACCGTAAGACTAATCCTATCTCTAAGCTCTTAACCTAAGCCTAAACCTAAGCTTAACCCTAACACTAACTCTAACCCTAAACCCTAAACCTTTCGCTTTCCCTAATCTTAACCTTAGGGTAAACCTAACACTAAAAACTAACAATGACACTAATTCTAACTCTAAACTATGACCCTAAAATTAAACCTAAACATAACTGTAACCCTAACCCAAAGTATAACGCTAACCCTATCCCTAACACTAACCCTAACTCTAACCCAAAGCCTAACACAATCGTAACCCTAAACCCTAAACATAACTCTAACCCTAACTCTAACCTACCTAACCCTAACCTTAACATAAACCTAACCCTAACACTTACCCTAACACTAATCCTAACTCTAAACTCTTACCCTAAATGTAACCCTATACTTAACAGTTACAGTAACCCTAACCCTAACCGTAATTCAAACCCTTAACACTAATCCTAACCCAAACCTTAACCCGAATATTAACCCTGACCCTAACCTAACTCTAACCTTAACGTAACCCTAACCCTAACACTAATCCTAACTCTAAATGCTACCCTAACCCGAACAGTGACTTTAACCCTAATCGTAACCATAAACTAAACCTAATCCTAATCCTAACCCTAACAGTAATCCTAGCTCTAAACTCTTAAGAAAACCCTAACCCTAAACACAACTGTACCCCTAACCCAAACAATAACGCTAAACCTAACCCAAACCCTGACCCTAAACCTAACACTAAGCCTAACAGAACCCTAAACCTTAACCCTAAACCTAAACCCTAAACCTAACCCTAAACCTAGCCTAATCCTAAACCAACCCTATCTTTAACGTAACCCAAACTCTAACCCTAAACCTAACACTCATCCTAACTATAAACTCTTATCTAACCTTAACCCTAAATTTAAACCTAACCCTAAACCTAATAGTAACATGAACCATAACCCTAACCCTAACCTTAACATAAACCTAACGCTAACCCTATTTCTAACCCTATATTTTACACTAACTCTAAACCTACCACTAACCTTAAAGTGAACCTTAACCATAAACTTAACCCTAACACTAAACTCTAAACCTAAA
>NW_011907458.1:0-999 GCF_000151845.1 Pteropus vampyrus
GAGGTGCACAGTGGTCGTGATGGGCACGGGAGAGAGAGCCTAGACCGCAGCGCCTGACTCCGCACACCCACCAGCCCCGCGGCCCCTCACCGCTCCTCCTGGAGGACAGCGGGTGCCCCGTCCCCGCCACTCTGCTCCCTGTGGTTTTTGGGGTGTCCCAGGACAGCTCCACTCTGTTCCTGCTCACAGCCACTCCCCTCAGAATGACGGGCTGTCCGCATTGTGTCCCACACTGTGGTGGCTTTCAGACTTATGTGACAGAAACCCATCGACAGTGGCATAGCCAAAAAGAGCCTCTTCTCCTGTACCAGGGGTCCAGAAGTGACAGTCCAGGGCCACTTCGGTGGCCCGCAAAAGGCCTGGCTCGCCGGCCTCGCCCGGTCCCCGGGGCTCGCTGGAGCCGCTGCGCCCCGGGCAGTGACCTTCTAGGTGGGCGGAGAAGAGCAGGGTGAGCGAGGGCCCCCCAGGAAAAGCGCGGCTTCTCAAGACGCCGCCCTACGGTCACCCGCCAGGGTGCCGAAGCCACACCCTCAGCTGCCAGACATGCAGGAAATTTAGGTTATTTATTTTCACTTTAAGAAAACAATTTCTTTTGGCCTCGGCACACGGACGAACCTCACATAACGGGATTTGATCAGGAAGGGACGAGAATGCGGGTTCTGCGTCCTGGGGCTCGGTGTCTCTGGGTTGTCACCTCCTCACCCCGCGGGACACCTGCTGCTGGGCCGTCAGAGACCTCCGTGCCTGCGAGCTTCAGGACCGTCTCGTGGTCTTGCCCTATTGGGCCCGAGACTGCAGACCCCGTCCCCACACAAGACGTCCCCTCCCTCCCCTCCATGACGCCCCCTGGAGCGTCATGGAGGGGAGGGAGGGGACATTCCTTGCTTTCTCTCTGTCAGTCTCCCCCGGAGGCTTGTCCTGCTCTCCTGGCCATAAAAGGCTGGGGTCCCTCCAGCCTCCGGCCTGGGCCGCCTTCTCTCCCCGGCCAGTGCTGGCCTC
>NW_011907459.1:0-2105 GCF_000151845.1 Pteropus vampyrus
CACTACCTGGGTTCTTGCTAGAGACACCTGACAAGCTCGACTAAACTACTACACATTTCCCTCTCATGAGGCTTTTCTGTCCATACTCTACAGCATAATCAGAACACTGCTTGGTTGACTTGACAGTCTTGAAAAGTGCCCCATTACCTCATGAATTAAGTACAGACACCTTTATATCAAAGCTCTCAAAAAACACTAATATATTTATTCATTTCGTTGAGTTCATATAATGAGTGGTCAGCTGCTGGAGAAAGGAAGGGAATTAGTATTAATTAAATGTTCACTGCATGTCAGGAATTACTAAATACTTTAACACATTATTGCTTTTCATTTAAATCATACAAATACCTTGTAAGTTAAGATCTGCATGTATTTTAAAAACTTGAAAATTGAGGCACAGGATGCTAAGGAATTTATATTAGGTCACAAGACCAGTAAGTGGCAGAGCCAGGACACAAACTCAGAACTACCTGGTTCTAGAATTTGTGCCCTTTGGCAAAGTACTCACGGTGCCCTACAAGCTCTGGAATGACGAAGACATAGGAGACATGGCCTGCCCGCAAGGAACTACGGTCTACCACACCCACGCGAATAACACAAGGCATTACTGCTCATGTGCTTATATTTAATCTTCTAAGCAATGGAGAGCCCAGTGGAGACTTCTGAGCAGTAAAATATATATGGTCCAATTATTTTAGGAATGTTTCTCTGACAGTAGTAAAAAAGAAAGAGGCTGCAATATGGATATACTAAAGACGTGGTTGTTCTGTTTGAAAACCGCAGAAGTTTGAAGCCATAGAACTTTTTAAATGAATTAAACTTCTACTTTGTGCCTTCACTTATTGAGGAAAAAATAAATAAAACATTGCGTCAATACCAAACATCTAATTACAAACAAGTGCAGTGAGCTAAGAGACATGCAGGGTGTAATGCAAATATCGAACAGAGGAATCCACCCTACACTGGGCTGCGGTGAGGGTGTCTGAAAACATTCTCATCAGAGAAGCACTTAAACTACACCATGAGTTAAACAGATTTTAGCTGGGTGAGAAATAAAGATAGAAACTTCAAGGAAAGGAAACCTACGTAAAAGTCTTAAAGTTAAAAAAAGAAAAAGATTCTTCTGATGAAATAAATGAAGTCCATCCACAGTGTGACTAAAATGGTAAAAACAGGAGTAAAGGGACAAGCTGCAGGGTGATTTCACCATGAGATGAAGCGAGTTAATTCAGAATGAGAATTACTAGTGTGTCCCTTTAAAACACTCTACACTGTTCATTCATTTCTTGGACATTCAATATATTTTTGTTGAATATTACGGGAATGTCTATCACCAAAACCATATCCATTTTAAAAAAGCATTATTCACTTATTCAATATATATTGCATTATTCATTCTTGTCATTCATTATTCAATATGTATTGAACTCTGTGAAAATACATGTAATTATTAAAAATTGTTATAACTAAGCCCTTTTCAGAGCTATGTACTGTTATAATCCTTTTAAGAACCCTATAAAGTAGAAATTATTAGTACCTTTTCATCTAAAAACAAAAAACGCAAGTCTCGGAGAGGTTAAGGAACCTTGGTAAGACTATTAGGAGGAGGAGAAGGAGCCAGGCCTGGAGCCCAGAGCTACCAAAACACCAGACCCTTGCTCCTTCTTCATTAAGCGATCCTATGTGATTATGTCCTCATAACTTTAAAGGCTTAAAAGATACGCTATACGTAACACAGAAAACATTTAATTACCTTCGAAGCTGCTGTGGCAGTAATACTCTGGGGCGCTTCCTGAGGTTTGCTGCTTCCGTGGGAAGATTTGTTCCCCCTGTCTCTCTGTCTCTGCCGGCATTCTAAACAGTTTCTCACAGCAACACAGCAAACTATTTCAAAAACCAAAAGCATGTTACTAATACAAATTGTTCACGCTGACTTGCTGAAAAAAGTTGCTAAGTTTTTTTCTTCTTTTCCCCTTCTTCTATCCCATTATTATTTTAAAAATCGACTAGATCAATAAATATTTTTGAAAATTATGAATACAGTAATAAAAAGTACATAGAAAACATAGATTTAGTTAAAAAAATGAAAACAAAATACCCATGTA
>NW_011907460.1:0-2067 GCF_000151845.1 Pteropus vampyrus
ATGTTTTTTTCTAGGAGTTATACAGTATCAGATCTTATGTTTAAGTCTTTAATCCAATTTGAGTTAATTTTTGTGAGTGGTGTAAACAGAGGTCCGATTTCATTTTTCTGCATGTAGTTATCCAGTTTTCCCAACAACATTTGTTGAAGAAACTATTCTTTCCCTATTGAGTGTTCCTGGCCCCCTTGTCAAATATTGGTTGACTGTATGTTCAGAGGTCTGTTTCCAGGCTCTCGATTCTGTTCCTTTGGCCTATGTGTCTAATTTTATGTCAGAATCATACTGTTTTAATTATCATAGCTTTGTAGCATGAAATTAGGAAGTGTGCTACCTCCAGCTTTGTTCTTCTTTCTCCTGATTGCATTAGCTAATAGGGGTCATTTGTGGTTCCATACAAATTTTGCTATTTCTATGAAACATGCCATTGGAATTTTGACAGGACAGAATCTATATATAGCTTTAGGTATTAGGAATATTTTAACAATATTAATTCTTCTGATCCATGTACATGGGATATACTTCCATTTATTTGTGTATTCTTCAATTTCTTGAATCGAACTCTGACAGTTTGCAGTATACAGGTCTTACGTCTTCTTGTCTAAATTTATTCCTATTTTCTTGTTTTTGATGCTATTGTTCATGGGATTGCTTTACTTCATCTTTAGATATTTGTTAGTATATAGAAAAGCAACTGATTTCTGTATGTTGGTTTTGCTGTACAACTTTAGAGAATTCATTGATTATTTCTAACAGTTTTTTTGGTGGAGGATTTTTCTATATGTAAGACCATATCATCTGCAAACAAAGACAATTTTACTTCTTCCTCTATGATTTGAATGCTTTTCATTTCTTTATATTGTCTGATTGCTCTGCTAGAACTATGTTAAATTACTATATTTCTTTATATTGTCTGATTGCTCTGCCAGTACTATGTTAAATTAGGAGTGGTGAGAGTAGGCAACCTTATTTTATTCCTGATCTTAGAGGAAAAACTTTCAACCTTTCACCATTGAGTATAATGTTATTTGCAGGTTTAATGTATATGGTATTTACTATGTTGAGGTACATCCCATCTATCTTGTTTCGTTGAGAGTTTTTATCATGAAAGAATGTTCATGATATGTTGTATTTTGTCAAATGCTTTTTGATCATCTATTGAGTTGATATGATTTATCTTTCATTTTATTAATGTGGTGTATCACATTTACTGATTTGTGTGTGTAGAACCATCCTTGAATTCCAGGGATAAATTCCACTTGGTCATAGTGTATGATCCTTTTAATTGTTGTGGAATTCAGTTTGCTGATATTTGGTTGAGAATTTCTGCATCTACACTCATCAGGGATATTGGCCTGTAGTTTTTATTTTCTTGTAATGTTCTCGTCTGGCTTTGGTATCAGGGTAATGCTGCCCTTACAAAATAAGTTTGGGAGTGATCCTTCCTTTTTAATTTTTGGAAGAGTTGAGAAGAGCTGGTGTTAATTCTTCTTTAAATGTTTGGTAGAATTCACTACTGAAACCATCCAGTCCTGAGCCTTCCTATGTTAAGAGATTTCTTATTCTTAATTCAATGTCCTTATTATTATCGATCTGTTCAGATTTTCTATTTCTCCAGATTCAGTCTTGGTAGATTTTATATTTCTAAGAATTAATCCTTTTCTTCTAGATATCAAATTTGTTTGCACGTAATTGTTCATATTAGTTCCTTATGAGTCTATGTATTTCTGTGATATTAGTTGCAATGTTTATTTCATTTCTGATTTTATTTCAGTCCTTTTTTTCTTAGTCTAGTGAAAAATTTGTCAATTTTGTTTATCTTTTCAAGAAACCAGCTCTTATTTTCATTGACTTTTTCTATTATTTTTCTGGTCTCTATTTTTGCCTAATATTTGTTTTTCCCTTCCTTTTGCTAAATTTGGATTTAGTTTGTATTTCTTTTTCTAGTTCCTTCTGGTATAAAATGGAGTGGTTTATTTGAATCTTTTCTTTTTTTAATAACATTTTTAATTTTTGAATTACGTTGGTATATATTATGTTTCATGTGTACGACATAGTGATTAGACATCT
>NW_011907461.1:0-2288 GCF_000151845.1 Pteropus vampyrus
TAGATGCAGAAAAAGCCTTCAACGATACAGCAACCATTTATGATCAAAACACTTAACAAAATTGGTATAGAAGAAAAGTACCTTAACATAATAAAGGCCATCTATGACAGGCCCTCAGCCAACATTATACTTAATGGTGAAAAACTAAAAACCTTCCCTCTAAGATCAGAAACAAGGCAAGGCTGTCCACTATCGCCACTCTTTTTCAATATAACATTGGAGGTCCTAGCAAGTGCAATCAGGCAAGAGAAAGATGTAAAAGGCATCCAAATAGGAAATGAAGAGGTCAAACTGTCACTATTTGCAGATGACATGATTCTCTATACAGAAAACCCTAAAGACTCCACAAGAACACTACTAGAAACAATAAGCAAATACAGCAAAGACTCTGGATACAAAATCAATGTTCAAAAATCCATAGCATTCCTATACTCTAATAATGAAGCGTCAGAAAAAGAAGTAGAAAAAATAATTCCTTTTGCAATTGCACCAAAAAGAATAAAAGTACCTAAGAATAAATTTAACAAAACCTGTGAAGGACCTATATAATGAAAACTACAAGACCTTATTAAAAGAAATCGAAGAAGATATAAAGAAATGGAAAGATATTTTGTGTTCTTGGATTGGAAGAATCAACATAGTTAAAATGACCATATTACCTAAAGCATGATGCAGATTTAATGCAATCCCCATCAAAATCCCATCAGCATTTTTTAAAGAAATAGAACAAAAAATTATCAGATTTGTATGGAAGCAGAAAAAACTCCAAATTGCCAAAGTCATCCTGAGAAAAAAAGAACAGAGCTGGAGGCATCACTCTGCCTGACTTCAAATTATACCACAAAGCGACAGTAATTAAAACAACATGGTTTTGGCAGCAAAACGGACACATGGACCAGTGGAACAGAATCGAGAGTCCAAAAGTAAATCCATATTTATATGGGCAAATAATTTTAGACAAAAAGCCAAAAAGATACAGTGGAGAAAGGAAAGCTTCTTCAGTAGACAGTGCTGGGAAAACTAGAAGGCCACCTGCAAAAGAATGAAACTAGACTGTTGTCTATCACCACACACCAAAATTAACTCAAAATGGATTGAAGACCTGAATATAAGACTTGAAACAATAAAACATATAGAAGAAAACATAGGAACTAATCTCAAAAACCTTGGACTTAAAGAGGATTTTTTTTTAAAAATTTGACCTCCAAAGCTAAGAGAAGTAAAAGCTAAAATAAATGAATGAGACTACATCAAACTAAAAAGCTTCTGCTGAGCAAAAGAAATTGTCAATAACGTAAAGAGACAACCATCTGAATGGGAAAATATATTTGCAAGCAACGCCTCTGATAAGGGCCTAATATCCAAAATATACAAAGAACTCATACAACTCAACAACAACAACAACAACAACAACAACAACAAAAATGATCCAATCGAAAAATGGGCAGAGGACCTGAACAGACGTTTGTCCCTAGAGGACATACAAATGGCCAACAAATATACAAAAAGATGCTCAAAATTGCTAGCTATTAGGGAAATGCAAATCAAAACCACAATGAGCTAGCACCTCACACTTGTTAGAATAGCTGTAATCAACAGAACAAGTAATAACAAATATTAGAGAGGATGTGGAGTAAAAGGAACCCTCATACACTGCTGGTAGGACTGCAAATTGGTACAGCCACTATGGAAAACAGTATGGAGGTTCCTCAAAAACTAAGAATTGACCTACCATATGATCCAGTCCCTCTACTGGATATTTATCCCAAAGACTTGAAAACCCATATCCAAGAAGATATTTGATGTTGATAGCAGCATTATTCACAGTAGCCAGGACCTGAAAGCAACCAAAGTGTCCTACGATAGATGATTTGCTAAAGAAGCCATGGTACATATTTACAATGGAATATTACTCAGCCATAAGAAGACATGATATACTGCCATTTGCAGTGACATGGATGGACCTCGAAATCATCATGCTAAGTGAAATAAGCCAAACAGAAAAAGTTAAGAATCACATGGTATCACTTATATGTGAGATATAAATCTAAAAGCAACAAATGCACAGGACAAACAACAGAGACTCATGGACATGGATCATAAACTAGTGGTTACCAGAGGGGAGGGGGAAGGAGAGGAGGCAGATGGGGTAAAGGCAGTCAAATATGTGGTGACAGAAAGAAATCTAACTATGGGAGGTGAACCCACAGTGTAAATGTATATATGCCTTACTGTTAAAGCGTACAGCTGAAACTTACTGGATTTCATTAACCAATGTCACCATAAAA
>NW_011907462.1:0-1939 GCF_000151845.1 Pteropus vampyrus
CATTAAAACCAGAATATCAAATGCCTTCCTAAATGCTAGCCAGCTCATTAAAGACCCAAGTTGACCCAAAGGAATAAGCTGAAGTCCTTGCCCAGAGAGGCCATTACAAAGAGAGCACCCAGAATTCTTTATATTCCATTCAAATTACGGGATATCAGTTGTATGCATCAACATACGATGCTGTATGCCAGTCTCTGTCAAAGTGTGGTCCCTAGATTGTACCATCAGTATCACTAAGGAAATTTCTAGAAATGCAAATCTTATGGACCTATTCTGACCTACTAAATCAGAAATTCTGGGAGTAGGTCCTGAAACCTGTATTTCAACAGATCTTACAGGTGATTCCGATGCATGCTCGAGACTGAGAATATCTGCTCTATGTACATGATGCTGATCAGCTTTCTCAGGATTCTTCAAAATCCTGTCACCCCTAGTCAATAGGCTTCCACTCGACCTCACCTTGGTCACTCTGGTTTCTGCAGAACCCATGCCCTGACATTACCAAGCACTAATATCCCCACAGGGCAACGGAGGCAAGAAACTATATAGCATATACTTCCGATAGCTGGGCAACAGAACAACTAAACCGTCAGCTCAAAAACCTGAAATCCATGCATTAAGATTCCATTTAGTAAATGATATTCAACACATACCCTCGACCAGAAATTGGCCCAATGCAAGGGCAGCAGCTTTAGTCTCAAGGTCATTTTTGATAGCTTTCTGCAGTGCTTTTTATTTAAGGAATACAAAACATTTTCTGTTAAGTTACTGAACTTAACATCTAGGCATATCAGTGTCTAGAGGAGATTTAGAAAATTTGGCACAGGAAAGTTCAGTTTAACATGGAAAAAAAATTATTCTCTATCCCTTGACATTACTTTTAGGTGTTGGTGATATAGTGGCTAGGAGTCCAGAAATCTAGCTTCCAGTGCTTCCTTCTCTACTGATCTCTGACCCCTTAGCAGTCACTCGTACTCTTCCATGCCAAGTTTCCCCTTCTATAAAATAGGGAACATAATTAGAGAGGATATTGAAGGTCCTTTTTCAGCTCTAACAGATAATATCTTTGTAGTGGAGCTGGCTGGTTAAAAAGCCAATTAAAGGTAGTGGTTAGCACGTCTGCTTTACACGCAGAAGGTCCTGGGTTCACACCTCAGTGGAGCCATGGTGCATAGTCTACGGTCATGCCACCCTAAACAAGCCCTATGTCTGATCTTGGAAGCTAAGCAGGTTTGGGCCTGGTTAGTACTTAAATGAGAGACCAACTAGGAAGACCAGGTGCTGTAGGCATAAATAATAATAATAATAATAAGCCAATTAGAGAAATTAATTAGGTGACGGTTCCCCAGTTCAGTTCTCTGTGTGTTTTGTAGGGCTGGCTCAATACAGTCCATCCCCCTTTAGTAAACATTGATTTCCAAAGGACTCTGGTGGCTCACTCTGTATGGCATAGTACTAAGATATACACCATCACTTTAGGGTAAATAACTCAAAATACATACTGCTTTCTATCCAATAGTGTTATGGCCTCCACTGGAAAGAAGTCACAAAATTATTATCAAAGAAGTTATCTGAGAGGTAGACTAGAAGAGTTTCTAAGTTCAAGAAACCATTTTCTAATTTCCTGGGACATTTTCCACTAGGTTCTGCCCTTATGTTAAACACCTCAGCATGTCTAAGTTGAGTCTCACTTTGCCAAAAGTCACAATTCTAAAAGTATAGAATGTCAGAACTGGAAATTCCTTACAAAGGAGAATGGGAGAAAATGACTATTTATTTAGTACTAACCCTGTACCAGAAACTGTTAGATGCTTTATCATGATTACCATTCCATTTTACTACATGGAGGAAATCTAGTCTTACTCCTCTCATTTTGCCCAAAGGGAAACTGGAATTCTCAGAAAAGAAACATAAAGTGACAGGCCACAAAATTACTTAG